>NC_089752.1:10348000-10353000 GCF_040412425.1 Macrobrachium rosenbergii
TTGGGTCCGGTGCACAGTTTGCGGGCTGGGCAAGTGAGAGTGAGGGAGGATGAAAGCCTGATCTGCAAGGAGTGAACGCCTGCCAAGTATGCAGAATGTTCTCCTTTCGGCTTGTGTGATAGATAACGAGACATTCTTTTAGGTGTTACGTCGGGTGCCGTTGTACTTCAGCTTTGATGTTAAGTAAATCAACTTTATGATGGGTTTAATACTTTTATTTGCCATGTAAAGTAATGCAGGGAAAGTTTCATAAACGTTATAAGGGAATACAAAAAATGAAAAGGGGGAGTTAGAGGTGTCTTCAGATGGTTTTACAAAGCAGAACAGTATCCTTTTTAATTACGGAAGTGAGACTCGGAATCACTCCTAACCCAAGGTCCAGAGATTTACAGAATATATTATCACAGCGCCGTGGAAGAAGGAAAATCTTATGAGCTTTGTGAAGGTTTATAGGTCGTTTTAAAGTCTATGTTCTTGACGATTGTCTGGGAAAGTGAGGAAATGATGAGGGGGGAAAAAATGGGAGGAATGGTGAGGCTGGAGATGTTTTCACCTTGTATAATCATGCTTAGGTTCTGGTGAGATTTTTTTGTTTCTGTTTTAACGATGACGTGCGCAGTTATCTTGTTATATATATATATATATATATATATATATATATATATATATATATATATATATATATATATATATATATATGCGTGTGTGTATGTACTGTATGTATGTATGTATGCATTTCATCTTAGCATATATGGGAATATACTGATGGCATGATGTAGGCATATATTGGATTTATATTTACTAATCCATACACTTGCGTATATATATATATATATATATATATATATATATATATATATATATATATATATATATATATATATATATATATATACATATATATATATATTATATATATATACGTATATGCAGTATATATATATTATATATATACGTATATTGCATGTGTATAGACGTGTTTAAAAATTACAATAAACTTGTTACAAAATTACCAAGGCAGAAATGATTTCATCGCGCCCACTTGCATAACGAACATTTTTGGATGCAGCAAACAAAGACAGAACGAAGCTGCGAGTGTTTTCAAGTCCAATCACAGTCGGAAGTAGGGCGAGAGAGCTACATACGAGAGTGAGAGTTAGAAAGTGAGCCGGTCCAGCGAGAAGACTGCCAGCCCCGATGCCCCAACCAGCGCTTTCCAGCACCATATCGTTTCTTTGTCCTGGACCCATCACGCCCACCGCTTCTTCTTCTCGACCTGTTTGCCTCTTGATTCTCTCTTTATTTTTTTTTCAGCATTAAGTGAGCCAAAGCTTAAGCCCCTAGGAAAAGAGAGTTTTCTGGTCTGGTGGTAGTTGTGTTCAACTCACAAAGGTGCCCGTTCAACACGAGTTAGTGGATGCTGTTGTTCCTCAGGAGAAATCCGTGTTGTTTCGTCAGTTATATGGATTTTCAGACCCCTAAAAATATTTCTTTTATCTCCCAGGAATTCTCATGCTTAATATAGACTCGTGTGAAAGGAAGAAAGATGCTCATATGAATGGTAGAAACATACTTTGTGAATACTGGAAAAATTAACTTTCAATACTATTTCGTGGAAATAGACTTTGTGAATACTAGAAAAAATAGCTTTTAATGGTATTTCATAGAATTACAGTAGACTTTGTGAACAGTAGTAAAATTAACTTTCAATACCATTTCATCCCAAATACTTGCAAATCATGTTTTAGAACCAATTTTTATTATGTTTAAGGCTAGAGATATTTCATCCATGTATATGGTTACAGTAAATTTTCTAAATCAAGGTCTTGCGATTCCCCAGTCTTCAAATATCCTTGAGATCCCGTAATTTTGGATGGTGTGCATTATTGACGACGGCCTCAGGCTGAGAGTTATTCACGGCTCTAGGCTATGAGACGGTTACGAGACTGTCTCGTAACTTGCTGCGTGTGATTTCCAGTTTCTGTTGTTCACATTCCGAGGCAGGAATGATGAAGACCTCCTGGAAAATTGGTTTCGTGTATATTGAGAAACTCTCTCTCTCTCTCTCTCTCTCTCTCTCTCTCTCTCTCTCTCTCTCTCTCTCTCTCTCTCTCTCTCTCTCTCGCCATGTACCCTTGAATACATTATTCTTGGATACCGTTGTACTGAATTTTTCGTTATCATTCTTATTATTTTGAACCACATCACATCACATTCTCTCTATTACTCTTATTTATATATATGTATGTATATATATATATATATATATATATATATATATATATATATATATATATATATATATATATATATAGATATGTATGTATAATTGTCCACGAATTTTTTTTTATCATTCAGTACTACTAACAAATCTATCTATTTACCTGTATACATATTTTTTGGTCAGTTTTACTGATTTGAAAAAATTACATATCAGACAGTTTCTCTCTCTCTCTCTCTCTCTCTCTCTCTCTCTCTCTCTCTCTCTCTCTCTCTCTCTCTCTCTCCTAAAGCCTGCTCCGCCTTTCTTGGACTGCACACCCATCGATGGAATTTCATTCTTCCTCACTCCTTACCTCTGTTTTTTATTCTATAGTTTTGTTACTTTACTTGGAATGTCGGTCATGTAGTTTTGGTCATTCAGACATATCAATTTGAGAGAATTCTTGCTCCTCTCCGCGTTATACAAAGAAAAAACCTTCAGTGTTTCTAAGTTTCCGGGACTTGAATGTGATTTTTTTTAGTTTTTTTGTAATTCCGAGAAGAGGAGAGAAAGAGAGAGAGAGAAAGAGAGATGACTGTGGGTTCAGTTATACAGTTATATATTTCATTTCCTGGTGATCGATCCGGAAATAGAAAAAAATCAAACACGTTTAAAATGTTGAGAAGTCATGCCTTCATTTATTGCGGTCGTTCTCATAAGCCCTCAGTGTGATAGAAGGTATCTGGAGTATTTAACTTTGTTTTCGAAAGAGAAAGTTGATCTCTTAGTTCGGTGGTTTGGAGAAACTTAGGAAAGAATGCTTGCGATTCATTATCTTGTTGGTGAAAGAACTATGTCTGATGACAGTTTAATGAAGGGATTGGAGACGAGGTAAAGATGCTAATGGAAAATTTCTTTGATCCGGATTTTTTATTTTTTACGTAAGTTTAATCATAATAAGAGTAACTCTTGTGGCTTTTTCTTGAGGGAGGGACATAGTAGGTGATGCTGTCAAATTGAAATATACCTCAGGACATGACCCTTTGCTGTAGTTTTGTCTCCAGGTCATGCTAAAACAAAAATGTATATCACAAAATGTCTTGAAATAAGAGCCCATGTTTCACATTTTTTCCGTTTAACAAAAGATTTAAAAGAAAATCCATCTGGAAAATATGGAGATTAGAAAGTTAGATTAAGTTGAGTGTTAATTTTCAGATTTTTTTTTCAAGACAAACGAGTACAAAATAAGTTTTTATGCAATTGTTCTGATCTGTTTCATTAATCTGTGTATGACGTCGATTTTCACATTGCACGAACAGTTGCGCCAAGGCAACTTTCCTTACATTATTTTCAGATATTGTTTCCCCAAAGAATGAAAACGTGAACCCTCGTCAGCTTCACGAAATGATTTCTTTCTGAGTCTCGAAGGAGAAAAGAAGTTTCCCTTTCAGAATTTCTCCAAAATACACACACATATTCCGCCGGAGAATACTCTCACCCGACGCCGCACAGGAATAGAAATGTAGGACCCACCAGGCTTTCACTTTTCAGTGCTCAGGAGGACTCTTCGAGCCAGACGCCATTGTAGGAGGTGGGAGGAAAGGCAGGCTCAGGTGATGGCAGATCCGGATGAACGGAGCGAGATGTCAAAAGAGCGGAACGAATTAACCGCGGTCGAGGTGCAAAGGAAAATGGCTGAGCGTGATTTTGAATTATGAAGGACGATTAGAAATTATGACAGAAAAAATTCGAACGAAACAAGAATTCTGTTTTGATGAGAGAAACGTAGACTGAGAGAAGACTCGCCATCAACAGCTATAAATGAACACATGAAACGCCTAATTAGGTTTTCAGAGTATGATACATATGCCTAATTAGGTTTTCAGAGTATAATACATATGCCTAATTAGGTTTCCAGAGTATAATACATATGCCTAATTAGGTTTTCAGAGTATAATACATATGCCTAAAGCTGTTGGTTATAAGCCCCAGGGAACGACCTTAAAAGTCATCAAGAAGAAACTGATAGCCTGTAAATGAAAGCTTGGGATTAATGACCCCAGAGGCAAGTGATTGGTGTTAAGATACGCTCTAAAGGAGTAGATACGGTCTTACCAACGAACAGGGTAAACCGTACATCTAATTAATTCTATTCGTTTTGTTCTTTAATACAATTTGTTTTTTTATTGAATGCGTGCATATAAAGGGATGTTTGCATCAGAATAAAAACTGCTTCTTGTATTGATAAATTTGAGTAACATTAATGTATAGTTACAGAACAGAGATTGAAAACTCATTTTGATGTCTTTACGTTCAAAATGATTATGCTAGTGAATTATGGTCAACGGCAAAGCCGACGTTATAATAATAATAATAATAATAATAATAATAATAATAATAATAATAATAATAAGGGTTATGGAAGTATCAATAATGACCAGAGTAGGTAAATGGGAAGTAACTCTTACGTCAGGAACTTTCTATGACGCCGTGGGATGAACCGAACCGGACACTGGTTAGAAGTTGTTGGACCACTAGGAAAATGCCAGTGGATCTTGATTCATTCGCGGTGTTTCTACTTTGCATTCCACGTCTTTACATAATTACTTTAATGATTGTCACACTGTCCTAGGAATTAAATTTTACTATGCTCCGGCGCATGTCGTTCCAAGTAGTTTATGACATTGCCCAACTCTCCACCGTCATTTATATCTTATATCTCTAAACATATATTACTGTTGTACACCGTGCTTGCTCGGCTATCCTTTAAAAGAACACGAGAGAGAGAGAGAGAGAG
>NC_089752.1:10355500-10368000 GCF_040412425.1 Macrobrachium rosenbergii
GAACTGTGAGAAGTCTTCGTACTTTCATGCCATAAGGTTTGCTGGAATCTGGAATTCATTTTCTATTGTTTTGATTCCATGTTTTAGTCTCTGTGTTATAATTTACTCACTGGTGCTGTTAAATTTCTAGATTAATTTAGAAACTCAGACTAAATTTAACCTTAAGGTGAATCAGTTTGTAGATTCTCATGATGTAACTGTAGCGCGTAAATTCTTGATTTTGGTGCAGTACAGTTTATTTTTATTTATTTATTTTTTTATTTATTTATTTATTTTTGTCGAAAGCTCCTTCAAAGAGTAAAGTTGATGTAAGATTCATTCTCGTTAAGACGAGAATATTTTAACCACAATCAATCACACGTTATTCCTAATCTAAGTTGTTTACCATGCAGATGTTAGTAAGAATCTAATTCGTCTGTTACTGTTGATGTCAGTCTGATTTTGTGGATATCAAGGCATATATTTTCAAAAGCAATTTCCAATGTTTGTATTATTATTGTCACAGTCTACTTGAGAGGGTAAATATATAAAAAAGCGTTCTTTTGTTAATATAGCACATATATACAGAACAGCAGCGGCAAATGCTTCAGATATTTTACAAATACTTACCTAAAGACAATAGTAGCAACTTCAGCATCATCTGTCTCGCCATAGTACTGCTGCTAGTGCATCCCCAGGCTATGAAACAAGTAGGAAAGAAAGATTAAGATAGAAGTAACTTCTCTCTTTAGAGAAGCTCTTAGAACTTCCTACTCCTTCTTCTTCTTCTTCTTCTCCTTCGCCTCCTGGAAATCGCTCTTCCTTGTGAAAACTCTTTGAACACAAAACAGTACCTCCACTGGTAAATCTCCTCGCGCACAATATCACCGAGTGTTATAAATTCACCGTCGAACTGAATGAAAGAATATTCTCTTTAGTAAGAAGTTAATTGCATAAAGAGGAAGCAGCAGATCGCATCACAGCAAGGTTTCGACGCGCTTCGTGTACAGTGTAGTTGCTGAGGTTCACCGGACGGCTCTGTCTGTCTGCCTGGAAGGACGTCGAGCACTCAGAGCTGGGCTGCGTCCGTACTAGGCAGCTCCACAGCTTTAACTAAAAGCCTCGCCTGGGAGGACTCACTGCCATGGATTCCAGCGGGTGTTTTGATTCGTCAGTTCACGCTTAGCACTTTCACTGCTATCGCCTGGCTACATACATCTCCTGTCGACCCAACCCCCCAGACAAATTTCTTTCCTTGAAGCTTTGCCAATTTAGGTGCAGTGCATAGCAGCCTGTCTATAAAAAATGTCCAGTGTTTGAATGTCCTGGGACGTCTTAGTTTTCTCCTGTAGCACAACTATTGATATTATTGTTATTTTTTTTATTAAAATAATAATATTGTTTGACCGAAGCTTTTATAATTAATGGTATGAAAATGTTAACGCGTTCCCAAATCGTATTAATATAAAATGCTCTAATTCGATTAGAACTGTTTTCATAATAAATCTATCATAGGCAGTTTCATTTGATAAAATGAAAAGCAACGTGCATATCGATTTTTGCAGAACTTTATAATAAATCATAATTAGTAACCTAATAGATTCGCTTTTCCTTTCGTACAGATACTCCTCGCTATATATACTTCAAGGACAAGTGAAATAATGGAATAGTTTCATTGATGGTTATATGCAAATTGGCTCAAGATTAGTGGAGCGCCACACCCTTTTTCCTTTTGTTTGACGTAGATCGTTGGCTTTTCACTCTAATTTGATAAACACACTTTTTTTTTCTTCACAGTCACGTAAAAGGCAGTGATTTTGAAACAAAGTTTATTTCAGTTTTCGTCCGCCCGAATATAAGCAAAATCTAGACACGTTTATTTATACGTTCCGAATATATGTTAGTAGACACGTTAGCATATACGCTGCAAAAGCATGTTAACAGGTATTCTTCATATATATCATAATAAAGTGCTAACCACGGTTCCAGATGCCATGTGTGCGTGTCAGGTAATTAGCAAAGTTTAAATTGCTCCTGGAAAAACAGTACAAAACCCCTGTGGCTCGTCGTTACGGGCTGGTTGAAGTGTTCAAAATTAGCCGAATTTTTGTGGCACTTTATCTATAGGTACTTTCACTTCACCGCTTTTTTTGGAAAACTTGTTATGTATGCATTTTCTACGTGAGTGTACATAAGTTTAGTTTTCCTTTGTGTATTGAATACAGGGTTACAGCCCTGCGTGTTTGCCAGCTGGAATTGTAACCTTTTGTTTTGCGTATTAGTGTGTAAGGCTCCATGGTTGGAATTGTATAGTGTCTACATGCTGTAACGTTGTTCATTTATGTTTACTTTTTTTATGTATTTTTTTTTTTTCTTAAGCTTTAGAATCCTGTTGACTTTACATAGTATGAATTTACTTGGTACTGCTGTAGACCACGATAAATGATCTGTAGTAATCGATCTAGATGTAATCGGATACTTTATCGTGCGCCTTGATTTTTGTCTCACCCGCAACATATTTATATCTTAGGTATTTTACGGGCTTGCGTAATGTCTTGAGACGACCCACACTTATTCAGTAATTAAAAACTCTTGGCTAACTTTTATATTTTTATTTTCCAGTAACGTGCTGTATTCGTATATCACAATTTTGCTTCCAAGCAGGCAAGATCATTCATCACGCCATATCCGGTAATACTCGTTTTTTAATTAAACTGGAACAGAAGTGTTTGCTGTGTTTGCGGTTTGTTGATATGATTCTTTTGTAGAATAACTCTAGGACAACAATCTACAGTTGAATGTACAAAAAATATTGTATTGTCTATCCACTCGGGGACGGCAGAGTATTTTTTATTCAAGTCTTTGCTGAGGAATCTCTATGTTATTCGAAACTTTTTAGTGTAAAGAGTTTATAGGCATGATACAGTAAGTGGGAAAGTGTATAACCAAATTTTAACTGAGAAGACAGTAAATTGAGGTTTTGAAAAGGAAGACTAATATATATATATATATATATATATATATATATATATATATATATATATATATATATATATATATATATATATATACTGTATATATATTATATATATACAGTATATGTGTGTGTATATATTTATATTTATATATAAAGAACGGACATATGTACATGTATATCATATATATATATATATATATATATATATATATATATATATATATATATATATATATATATGTACACAGTATATAAACGTTGAAATCTTTTAAATCCATGGATTCAACCACGCGTGAATGGTGTCGAATAACCTTCTCTTTACCTCGAATCTTTCGATCATTTCTGTTGGTTTATTCATTTACTGTTTTATTTTCTTTCTTGTTGCACAAGAAGCAATCGATCACTCAAATGCTGAAGAGCAATCTTGTTCGTTGAGTAATGCTGTGAACGCGAAATGTAGATCAAGTTTTGTTTCATATTACAAAGTAGCAAAGCGAAGTAGACTGCGCTGTCGTGTTGTCAGCTGTCAAGTCTGCAACAACAACAAAATAATGCCAGAAAGTGGTGCCTTTTAAATATGACTCCATATTTCAACTGACCATTGATCATAAAATGACCTCGTAAGAAAAATACCAAATAGATTTACCACATTTTGACCCACTATGAATAACTTACGGGGTCAAACCTCACCCAGCACGATTCGACGAGATGCGAGATAGCCTTGTCGTTCATCGTGAAGTATTAATTACAGATTTTATCGTAAGAAAATATAAGAGGTTAAGATCAGTGGGGAACATAAGCAGTATAAAGGTGTTCTGCTTAAGTGTTTCTTTATGGAAATTGATAATGGAGAACATCCGCCATGATGAAATTAAATTTATGTATCAGTGCTAGTGTGTGTGTGTGTGTGTGTGAGAGAGAGAGAGAGAGAGAGCGCGGATGCAGAGTAAGGAGACATGGGGTAGGCATGAGAAATCAGAACCTTTCCTATAATGCCGTGTCTTGACCTAACCAAACCTAACTTTGGGTGCAGTGTCCTGACCTTGCCGGGGGACAGGGTTCCCCCCAGCTGGACCCCCAAGTAACACTGAATATCTTTGCCTCCTTACTGTGCATACTACCCAGAGAGAGAGAGAGAGAGAGAAATAAAGAAAATACCTAAATATAATGCTCCAAGCCTGGTAAGAATCATAAGGGAATAAGTAGATATAAAGCAGTTATTGATATCAGATCGCTTATGTTTTGTGACAGTGCGAGGGTTTTGGCTGCCGAATTAGCGTGGAATCAGTATGTTTCTGTAGAGTACTTAGCTTCATAGCCAACGGTGTTGTATTCCGAAATACTTGAAGCATGTAATATACTTAGCTAAACTGACAAATGCTTGGGCACGCTTACACAAGCGCTTAAACAATAAAAGAAACAATCTTTAGCCCTACAGAAAATATAAATTTCTTGTAGGCAAAAAAAGACATCCATAGAATATAATACAAAAAGTCAATAACGATCAAAAGTAAACGTCACTAGGGATGGACAAACTAGAAACAAGGAAACTGTGGAAGATATTTCTCTCTCTCTCTCTCTCTCTCTCTCTCTCTCTCTCTCTCTCTCTCTCTCTCTCTCTCTCTCCTCAGGTTGTTTATCAGTATCAGTGTAAGAAGAATCACTGTGATTTTTAGACAACAAATGGAACATTGATGACAGAAAGCAATGAGTCGGGTAACGGTTCTGGGTACACAAAAAGATTCTTTATATATATTTTCTAAAAGTAAAAAGAAAGTAACAGCAGAATAAACATGAAAAATAACCCATAAGGAACAGGGAAAAGTTCTTGTTATGTTTCTTAAATGACATGTATTATTTCACCGTTGCTTCATGAACTTCCTTGTATGAATGAAACTGCAAGCCTTCCATCACAGTGGCATAATTCGCATCCACATGGGAAAATTCAATCATGGCTATTCGAAGAAAATGGGAATTCTTTCCTCTTCACTCCCGTTTTTCATAATTCCTGTAACCTTTCTTTGTTTAAGAGTTACGCCCCAGTCTGCTTTCTTTTTCCCTTTCATTTTCCCTTGTCCCTTTCAGTAGACGAGGGACTTCAGTTTTCTGTACCCTAGGCTGTGTCATTAAAGGATAATTAGAAAGTGATTCCATTTTCTTCGTGATATAATTTTTCGGACGCAAGTGCTGATGAAACAGACAGACCAGTGCCTGCATTTTGTCAGACCTTATTGAAGGAAAAATTGCACATATAGAAGTTGTGCCTAATCGTAAAGAAGAAGGCAGACCGCCCCTTGAAAGACTGGTGATTATAGAATGAAGGGAAACGAAGGCGAGGAACATTGCAAATGTGTGGGAGTACATGGAAGACACATTTTCATTGAATAATTCTTGGTGATTGCTACGAAGGCAGTATGGAAGTGGTGGCCGGGCGGCAAATTCCTGAGATGCATGCTACAGTAGTATTGCACCATGCCCCAAGGTTAGGTTAGGTTACAGTAGAACAGTAGCTACTACTCGAGTAATTTGGGTGTGGGGAACATAATGAGATTATTTTCAAGAAAATTCTATGGTTAGTTTTTAAGACATGGCGTCCCGCTTTTTTCAGGAAAAGGTCTCAGTACTCGGTTACATCTCGGGAAAATGCGGCCCGGCGGATGTTACCTGCCTGAGAGTAGAAAGGGCGCTTCTTTAAGTTTACCGAAACAGATCGGGTAACAGTAAAGTCTTTTGATTAAACGAATTTCCACCGATTCACTCCTGCCGAAATACAAAAGCTATTGTCCAAACAGCAGCTTTATTCTAGTAGAAAGTTGTAACTTTTCAAAGGAAGAGATTTTACAGAATGGTTAAGCTAGGAGCAAATTCATTCCTGCTTTCTGCTGACATCCCATGAATTCAGGTGTACTGGTTTTATTTCCTAGTCCCCTATATGTATTCATTTATCGCCTTTTTCTATAACTTGTCTCTCTCTGCAGTCTGATTTCCCCTTCGGATCCCTCTTGGGTTTATAGCCTGTTGACGTTATCCATAGGAGTTGTCAATTGAGGAATGAAAGAAAAAAAGAAAGAAATAAGCTAATCTGACTTTTGATATTTAACTAAACTGAAAATCATTACGGAATGATAACTTTAAGACTGTTACATGTACTATTTCTCAACGAATATTTGCGATACGAAGGTGGGCTCCTAACAGTTGGAAGACCTATACCCTCTAGGATGAGAATTA
This sequence comes from Macrobrachium rosenbergii, assembly GCF_040412425.1. Lineage (NCBI taxonomy): Eukaryota > Metazoa > Arthropoda > Malacostraca > Decapoda > Palaemonidae > Macrobrachium > Macrobrachium rosenbergii. The sequence continues at coordinate 10,361,685 of NC_089752.1, forward strand.
TGAGACGAGAAGGTGGGGGTGAGTGGAGATCCCCGTAGGAGGGTAATGCCGTCAGTGCACCTCACGTGGGGCACTGCAGGCATTACTTGAGGGTCCTTGCAGCGTTCCTTCGGCCCCAAGCTGCAACTTCTTTCATTCCTTTTTTTGTACCTCTGTTCATATTCTTTCTTTCATCCGACTTTTCACCCTCTCTAACAATTTTTCGTAGTGCAACTGCGAGGTTTTCCTCCTGTTACACCTTTCAAACCTTGTTACTGTCAATTTCCCTTTCAGTGCTGAATGGCCTCATAGGTCCCAGCGCTCCTCATATGGTGCACTGTAGGCATTAATTACAGTTCTTTGCAGCGTGCCTTCGGCCCCTAGCTGCAACCCCTTTCGTTCCCTTTACTGCACCTCCTTTCATGTTCTTTTTCTTTTTCTTCCATCTTACTTTCCACTCTCTCCTAACTGATTCACAGTGCAACTGCGAGGTTTTCCTCCTTTTACACTTTGAAACTTTTACAGTCAGTTTCCATTTCAGCGCTAAATGACCTCAGTGGTCCCAGTGCTTGGCCTTTGGCTTGAATTCTATATTCATTTCAATTAATCTTTATCTCCGTATCTCTTTTAAATAGAGTGGTTCGTGATGGTAGGTACCTGCTTCCGAACATTTCCAGTTATGACTTGGACCATCGACCGAGGGTCTCTTTGTTGTCAATTTTTCATACGTTACATTTCAACAGAGATCTTTCACACTCACAATTGATCCCTGATCCTCTTTTCCTGCTGAGAGCTACCAGAATTGCGGAACAGCAACACCAATATGCAGTATATGTGTCTAGCTGTCGAACTTCTCAGTTTCACACGTCCGTTATTCCTCACACCGTTGAACGGTCGAAGTCTCCCTAAGGATGCTGTGCAATTAGAACCTCAAATTTTCAAGGGAAAATGCAGTACACTACTACCCTAAAGCGATATTCCATGTATTTTTTTTATTTGCATTTTTATCTATTTATTAATTTGTTAATTTATATTTCTTTTCTAACAACTGCTCTCTTTCTGTATTTCTTATCACCTTCTGTTACTTCTTTCAAATGAACACCATCACCTGTTACTTCTTTCAAATGAACACCATATTCTTTGGAAGCTTGAATTTCAAGTCTGTATCCCCCGTGGGCTTGTTCCATATGAACAGGTATTATCTTCTGAATAATGATATAATAATAATAATAAAGGTTTTTCTTGTGCTTTTCCAGCAACGTTTTTCCCCTTTGGATCTTATCTAGAAAAGGTTAATGGCTTACCTGCCATTTTTTTCTCCACATTAAAATAACTGGTTCAGTAGTTTAGCATTTGCGCGTCTATCTAAGCTAAGGCCATTTGTTTGTTCAAGAACACTAGGCAAGTAGGGTTAAAGTATGTCTCCATGCTCACTGCTTTATGTGTAGGAGTATGCAGTGAAAATCATTTTATATTTAACCTGGTTTTCATATATAATTGTAATGATGCATTTGGCATTTTGGCAAGGATATGCATCCTCAAAGTGTGGCTCATTCAAACATCTCCCCTCCCTCCCCTCAGTCAATTATTTGGGGTATTTTGTGTACAGAAAATTGTGTGTTGGTCCGTATTTTTGCCCACCCGATTGTCATACACGTTGCCCCGGCCGTGATTCTAGAGGATGTGTCCTGACCTTGAACCAAGGAGACCCGGGCAAGGTAAGGGTCACAAGGAGCGGAAGAATACAGGAATTCTACTTTACCCTAAATTAAGGTAATCCTGTTAAATCCAGTGTTACTGAGGTACAGAGGGAAACTCTCGACTGGTTCATGACACTGAAATGGAAGAGTTGCAAAACAACACATGAGACACAAAGGTTTCCTAATGCAAGTCGGCGTGTCATGGCTGTTTCCAAGATCATTTGCACAAGAAGGTCAAGATAATATCAAAACTCACTTCATGTACACTAGTTCTTTGAAATTCTGGCCTGCAAATATTTGTAGTTTTTAGTAAGTTATGGGGTTACGTTTTCTTCATTTATGGCGGAAGTGACTAATGTCAACTTGCGATACAAGTCCCGCGTTTGTGTTGCAAATCATAGCATTTTTAGGTTGGTTTCTGTGATTTTTCTTAACGAGTTTATAGTCATTGTTGAATCTCTCTCTCTCTCTCTCTCTCTCTCTCTCTCTCTCTCTCTCTCTCTCTCTCTCTCTCTCTCTCTCTCTCTCTCTGTTGTCTGTTGTTTGAGAAAATATTTTGAGATAAGTTTAAATGAATTTACTAATTGCATTAAGCTTACAACCGGTTATACGAATATTGTTGTTTAGTTACAAGAGATGTTTGAAAACGGTGAGATTCAGAAGGTATTTGACGATTTTAAAATCATTCATTTTTAACTTGGGACACTCATTTACCAATTATGGTAAAGAAATAACCTTAAAAAGAGAGTAGCACAACTGTCAGGAGAACGAGAACTTAACAAAAATAGGAAAGTGCAATTATGAAATGTACTTGACCTCTCTTGTCATTTATCATTGCACGTTATCAGGAAAGACCAGTTAGGGGATGTTCCAGCGGCGCTAGACTTTGGTGTTCCGCATCAGTTACTTTGAAGTGGCTGCCTTGGGGTGTTTATCGTAATTTTTTTTTTTTATCCATAAGAGTTACTCAATTTTCTTACGATGAGAGTCATTAGCAGATTCCTAATCAAGTACGCATGACGATGTTCAGGATCGCCGGTTTTCTTTCCATTATTTTTTTTTTATTCTTTTTAACGGTACCTTCTCTACTTCTAGAGTACACTAACATTTATTTTAGATTTTTCTTTGAATGAAAGAGCTTGGAATATCGCGACACTTCTTGGTGTTTGTGATTGTGTCGCGAATCGTATGCGGTAAATATTTTGGTTTTATTAAACATTTCTTATGAATGCTATTAGCATTTTCGTCTGAAACGGTGATTTGGAATTAAATGAAAAAAAAAATGCCATATAATCTCGTTGACTTAGACAGGTTTTATACTTGTACATGAATTGTTCATTGAATGGAAATCGCTTAACTGTAGTGCCCCCTTGTTTTGGCAGTTAAAAATTAGATATTTTAAAAAGATCTTGTGCACTTTGTTAGTACATTTTGCATCGTGACCAAATGTATTGAAGAGGAGCGTTTAAAATATAAATTATTTCCATATCTCAGTACCAAGACAGTTGTTAGATGGTTATCAGTCAGGTGCCCTATGGTGACCTGAAGAAGATAGAGATTTTATTTAGAATCAGTAATTAATGGAACGACTTGCATGATCTTTACCCACATTTTAAAGTTTTGCAGGTCAAGCGAATTTTTCTCTGGATGTTATGCAAGATACTCTGTAATACTTAAAGAGCACTGACATGATATTGTGGTTTAGGTCACAGGTATTCAAATAACAGTTATTTTAGGGTTGAAGAAAATTGTCTGTGGACAGTTTGTATTTATTTTGTAAAACTCAAAGAGGCTTTGGATCCATCATCATGTTGTAATAAAAGAGTTATTTTGGTTTATCAGAATAATGTTTGGATTGTTCTTATTTTAGGATCTGTACAGATCTCCAAGTGATTATTTCTTTCTTTCGGCTGATCTAGGTTTCTTTTAATTGTCCCGGTTCTGTTTAAGTATTTTTCCTCATTTTCATTTCCTCGTTTTGGCGTTTTTTTCTGACTTCGTTTTCTTTTATTCTTTCCAGGACTTTGTTGTAATGGAAGTCCAACGAATTACGTAAGCTTTGAGTTTTCAGTTTTTTTTTTTTTTTTTTTTTTTTTTTTTTTTTTTTTTTTGAAGACAAGCGGCCCATTTGTTTATAATTTTTTTTTTAGGGGGACAGGTATCGTCTCTTGTTATTCCTTGATGTGACTATGCAAAAGTGAATCCAGAATTAAACAAATAAAAAAATGCGCCGAAGTTTCTTCGGCGCAATCTAGTTTTCTGTACAGGCGCTACAGCGTATAATCAAGGCCACCGAAACAGATCTGTCTTTCGGTGTCTCGGTATAATGCTGTATGAGCCGCGACCCATGAAACGTTAACCACGGCATGGTGGTGGCCCATCTTATATCGTTGCCAGAAGCACGATTATTGGTAATTTTAACCTTAAATAAAATAAAAACTACTGAGACTACTTGCAATATGGTATGTTTGATGATTGGAGGGTGGATGATCAACATACCAATTTGCAGCCCTCTAGCCTAGGTAGATTTTAAGATCTGAGGGCGGACAGAGTAAAGTGCGGATGGACAGACAAAGCCGGCACAGTAGCTTTCATTTACAGAAAACTAAAAGCTAACGGATATATTTTCTTCATCCCATTCATTATATCAGGTAATTTTGTTCGTTAATACTATAGAGGCCATTATTGAAAAATCACAGGTAAATCTACGTTGATGTGAAGGGAGATTGTTTGCTCTTTTGGTTTCCATATGCAGTTTACGAAAGGTGATTCCGTGTTGTTCTTTTTTTTTTAATTTGTCCTATTTCCCCATTTAAACATACCCGATCCATTTATCTTGCAGTGGATTTTAAGATATCATAGATGTAATGTGAGTGTTTTGTATGTCGCTTTGCATTGCAATGTAAATAAATCGTCACCTCGAGGACTACATGGTGGTGGGTAGTGAGGCAGCAACTCCTGAAATGTAGTGACTGAGAACTACGGTCTTGAAAAGACTGGCTGTCGAATCACGTTGATTAAAACCTGTCTAGTATTAATGTACTCAGGGATCACCTAAAACTGTATAGTCGGGACATACAGATTCCGTAGGTGTATTTCATGTTGAAGAGACAGAAACTAGGATGGCTGCCCAAAACATGCCCGTCCCAGTGGGATTAGTCGGAGTGTATGGATTTCTCTTCCGAAGTGATAACAAACCATCTTCTGAAATGGATGGAAATACAAAACTAAGGCCTAGAGTACCACATTTTTAAAGTGAATTGTATGGAAGGCTGATTTGAACCAATTAACCTTTGAGTTTTTGACCCCCGCAAGAGTGGAGGTAGCATGCAGTCAGGGCCTCTGTTGAACAGTGCCAAAAGTATACAGCAAATAAAGAGGTAAGCGACCTTATGTCGAAGCTGTAATAAGTCAACGTTGGTTGAAAGAGCCATGTTATTTATTAGATGGTAGGCGATCGATTTAGTTACCAGTACGAATTGTTGAGAAGTTTCTTCTCCCTGGTAAAGAGAACATGCTCTACACAAGGGCAGATACTACATAAAAGAGTAGATCCAGTTCCAAACAGAATTAGATAGGGATATATTTACTCTTAATAGCTTTTCTGCTTTCAGAAATGTCTTCTTGGATGTCATAGGCGGAAGGAGATTTATCTTTGTCAAATCTCCTGTAAATGTAAAATTATTTCTTTGTTTCGTCGAAAGCGATTTGGGGCGATTCTTAGATTTGGTTACTCAGTGATAGTAGTGGAAGATAGTGCATCCAGTACCTTTGCATTTGTAATGACAGTTTATTTTTCCGCAGATCCATAACCAGTACTAAGAACTGGGACTTCGAATTCAAAACGCAGATATCATTTTTTAGGTTTTGTGAGGGTATCAAATGAGGAATCCGATTTCAATTTTGTAAGACTGACTGAAGGTGTAGTAATTGTGGACTGTCTTACAGCATTATGCCACTGGGAAGACGCAAAGGAAATGGTTGGTCGTTTGTTATATATATATATATATATATATATATATATATATATATATATATATATATATATATGTATATATATATATATATATATATATATATATATGTATATATATATATATATATATATATATATATATATATATATATATATATATATATATGTATAATATATATTTTTCTTTTCTTTTCTTTTTTCGTACTTTTTTTTGTATCAAAATGAACTTTTTCTTCAAACTGGGTATAACAAAGTACTTTGGTCGATAATCACGAATATGAATGCAAAATTGCAATATACCGCAATTAGCTTGCGGTGTCTAGTATACTACCCCCTATGACCTAAGGTAACAAAAAATTTACCACAGACATGCTATGTTCACTCAGCCCATCCCAGTTCATTTCTAGATAGCCCCTTCAGTCCCGTTTTACCACCTCCGGCTTCACTGGCTACCTTGGTGGCCCACGAATGCCTTGCGACCTTGTTTTTGCAAAAACACACACAAACACAATGTGTGTTTGTTTGTGTGTATGGTATGTGTGTGTAAGTTAGAGAGAGAGAAAGAGATGCACTTTAAAATGTTTATCAAAGTAAGGTCGAAAGGTGCTGATTCTCCGTAGGATTCACAGTGTTATTAGGCCTTCATCATGAGCATGATTAT
>NC_089752.1:10373000-10455500 GCF_040412425.1 Macrobrachium rosenbergii
TATATATATATATATATTATACAGTATATATATATATATATATATATATATATATATATATTTATGTGTATACATATAATTGTATAATATATATATATATATATATATATATATATATATATATATATATATATTATATATTATATATATTATATATGTCTGCATATATATATTTTATATATATATATATATATATATATATATATATATATACATATACATATATATATATATATATATATATATATATATATATATATATATATATATATATATATATAATCAGTAAGCTACAAACGTCCTTTAATATCAATTCGCTCTACCTCCCAGAAATAATATATTTTCATATATATTTACCGAGGAATTTTAGTTGATAATAAGTTCGTCGCCACGAGACGACGAACTTATTATCAACTAAATTCCCCCTCGGCTGAATATGAATATATTATTTCAAGGAAGCTAAACAAATAAGTTTACAACTGCTGTTTATATGAATCACGGTGATGTGATAATATGTATTGTTAGTCTTGTCAGCTTTATTCAGTTGCACTTAATGTATCTTTTCTAATAAATAATCACAACTGTCATCAAATGTGAAATTGCAAATCTTGCTAAATTATGACCTTCCAATGCCCTTTATGCCTTGCTTCCTGAAGACTGCGTGTGAGCGTTAGGGGAGGATACATTCCTTGGAGTAGAAGATGACCTTGGACTTAAAAAAAAAAAGCATGTAAAGTTTTTAGACAAAGTTGAGCATTGAAATGTCGTCCTCGCCACCTCAGACATTTGTGTTTAGTCGATTTTGTAAGATTTATTTTTTTATATCTTAGAGAGAGGTGTGTTCTTTTGCGGTCGGTTTTTATGGTTGAAGGGGAATTGACATAACGGGTTAGTTACCTTCAGAAAACATTACACTTCGGTACATTACGATGAAGGAATCTGACTGGTAGTGGTCACTCGGTTGTGGTCATCTATTGTGTTCCGGTAGGGTGTGGGTTTCCCAGCTGAGTGTTTCGAATGATTTGTTGAATACCGGACTTCCTTTGTTTTCATATCCTGAGAGATATTTGGTATTGGTCATTTCAGTATCAGAATGGCAATGTAGTTCCCTCTCTCTCTCTCTCTCTCTCTCTCTCTCTCTCTCTCTCTCTCTTTTGTGTGATCTTCATTACTGTTTAGTGTTATCCATTTCTTTCTTCAGATCTTCAGTAAAAACCTTTTTGGACAGAGTCAACTGACTTGAAAACCAAGTGGGTTCCAAAAGGAAATCTGCCTGCAGACAGATAGAGAGAGAGAGAGAGAGAGAGAGAGAGAGAGAGAGAGAGAGAGAGAGAGAGAGGTTAAAGGAAAAGGTAATAAATAAATAAGTAAATAAATAAATGTGAGGAAATAGAAAACAGACTGATACATCAGAAATTCAGACGTCAGCAGAGAGCAGAAATAGATTTGCTCCTCGCTTAAATATTTGGAGATCAGAGGATTCCACAAGTGCACTTGGCAAACTATTCCACATTTCGGTTGTAGCCAAGATAAAACTAGCAAACTGAATAGTATTAAACCTGGTGCTAGAAAACGTCGCACTTTGCTAAAGAGCCTGCCTTAGTGAAGAGTGTGAACGCAAGTTTTAATAGGTACTGCTTATTGTTCCAGCTCTTCGTTACTTTGTTTTAATAAATAGGAAAAAGAACGGCGTGGTTAGCAGAATTGCTGCAGTCCCTGGTGCTTATTGTAATGCATTAGTTTAGTACAAAGGACGGTGGAACAAGTTGCGGATAATCTGTTTAACTTTGAAAGAATTCCAAAGCTTGGTTTGATGTAACCAGAGAGCATAAGTTAGCAAGTATGTATAATCCCATTATCATGAGTCGATTCGTGATGTCAGGATCTGTTCTTGAACAACATCTAAGGCAATAAGAACTAGACATTCATCTCCACTTTCTCCTGCTGAAAGTGTAAATAGATACATTGATACAAAGCTTAATTCTAAGCTTTGTGTCGATGTGGTCAGGAGATCTATATTCATTTGTATGTATTGCAATCCGTCACTCTTAAACTTATTTACACTAAAGGCATCTATTTACACTTTCAGCAGAGATTCATGTGTGGAGATGAATGTTTAGTCCCTATTGCCTTAGATGTTGTTTGAAACAGATCCTGACATCACGAATCTAACTAATGATAATGGGATTCGGATCGCCGTAAGAATCAAAGAATCTTCAATACAGATTCGCTGAGAATCTATTAAATGTCGAGTTGTGAAACCTGTTCCAGCTTATCTGCCGGAGTGCTTTCGAGTGTCAGCCTAACACTGGAAGTTTGATGCGTTGTATTCAGGAAAGGGTTCGCATATTTTTGGATGGTGGCATCCGAATCTCTCTCTCTCTCTCTCTCTCTCTCTCTCTCTCTCTCTCTCTCTCTCTCTCTCTCTCTCATAATTATAAATTATAATCATAATCCTGTGAAAATTCCTCACCATAGGAACTTGGTTTAATCTACTTTAGTAGAAATCCCCCTTTACTTTCCTTCCTACTAGCGTTTATGAAGAAAAGTCATTTTCTTATCCCGTTATGGAAAATTTCGCAGTTTGTAAGCTTTGTTACCTTTGTATCATGGACCGTTATTGAACTTCCTCTTAAAAGTGTTAAAACTCATTCACGGTTATGCACACGTATTGACCGTTTCCGTCATAGACAGTGGCACGGTCGCTTTCTTTAATACTGTTTGTTTAGCGGTACGGTTTCGTTCAGTTACCTGTGTTTTATTTATTTTTCCACTCGACTTTTTTTTTATATAGAATAATTTAAAGTAGTTTTCAGAATTTGTAGTTTTTTTTGTATTTTTTATAGAATAATTTAAAGGAGTTTTCAAAAGTTGTACTTTTTGTTGTTTTTTTTTTACAGAATAATTTAAAGGTTTTTAAAATTTGTACTTTTTGTCGTAAATGATGTATGGAAGTACAAACTATGGTCTTTATGCCTAATCGTTCCAGTGGATGTCCGAACTCTCCGCTAAAACAGTTTTAGATCCCGTTGTCCGAAAGCTTCTTGAATTTAACTTGTAAATGTGAGCAAGCGTAGAGAATGGGTGGGGCTGTTCATCACAGGCCTGGTGGAAGTAAGACGAAGTTAGGTAAGGGTGGGGCCTCTCGCAGTTCTTGAACAAAGCAGGGGAGGAGGGAGGGGCTGGTTAGTGGTGGGCCGCAATTTTTGTGGTTTTTAGGTAGCCTTTGGTTCCTATCCACCCCCTCAGGGCTGAAGATATCGGAGGGCGTATATGTGTGTTGCTGCCGGAACAGATTTGGTCCCCTTAAATCTTACTGGAGCCATGACCATCTTTTCCGTGTTATTGTTGAGTAACGTCAAGGAGGGGTTTCATGCTTAGAACGGAAGTGTGGCTTCCTCGGTTGCTGTTTTGCTTCCTGATGGAAATGAATTTTGTGAACATCGCTTTTCATAGTAATGGTTATTCAGATTTGCTCTTTATACGACTAAATGGTAGCAGGTTGCGCATGATTGCTCGTTATACTGTCTTGCGACAGGTTTACCTCCTCTTCTTACGTTATACGCTCTGTTTTGCAGCTACATTAAATGAGGCAACATGATGACGCTTGAACGGTCATCGTAATACAGTATATACATATACAGTTGTCTGCGACACCACCCTTCCAGATCGTTTGTATTTTATAATGTAGAGTTGGGTATGCAAATTTGTAGACTGTTTCACATTATTTTGTATAGTTGTTCGTCAGTTACACATGATTTTTTATGTGACAGTGAATTTTATTTTGGTAGTATTCGACTTTGATTTCTCAACAGTACCTTACAGAGCATTATGTGAATGCTAATGCATTGTTTCATTCCTTTCAGATACCTTTTAGGTTTTGTAATGGTTACTAGGGCGTTCGAGATTTTCTTAAATTGAACTTGTCCTCCTTTTTTCTTATATGTATATGTATATATATTCAACTACTATTACGCCACATATAACCCACTAATGTCGAATATATATAGGAATATTTATACAGTATATATACATATATATACAGTATATATATATATATATATATATATATATATATATATATATATATATATATATACAATGTATATATATATTTTTAAAACTAGAGCAGATCATTAGCCCAGGGCTACCTTTGGCACAAGGCAATTCTCAGGTTATCGGTTTGTCCTTGTAAAGTTTGTTAAGACAGGTTTAATAGAGCGACTATAGAAGTTGCTTTAATGGTAAAGCTGGTTTGGTTACATGCAATGCTCATCAGCCCGTGTCATTCAATTTGGCGTCTTGTATACTCTTTCAGAGGAAAATGTGACCTTTGCGTATTGAGAATATCTAATTCTTTTCTCTAGAATTTTGTACATAAGAACAGCTGATTGAATTCTCTCGAGTAAAATTAATTTCAAATCGGTTTTATATATATTCCTAGGACCCTTTTCCGAGCGAAAGAATCCGTATTTAATGAAGTTTTCCTTTTCGGGCTCTCATAGACTCTGGAGGTTCCTTCTTTGTGAATTTAGTTATTCCGCGATTCTACAGCTTCGTGCCATTGTGTTGGAAGACAAAGCAACTGACAGCATTCTTTCCTTATTGTTTCAGGGTAACGTTTGTGTGACGTCTTGGTTGCTTCAATCTCCCTCACATAAAATCTGAATTTTACAGATAATGTTAAAAAAATTGTTGTATTGAACTTAATTTTCTTTTTGTTGCTTAATCGAAAATGGGATTGACATTTTACATCGTTTTCAAATTTACGACAGATTTTAATCTTTGCTTCAGTGGTTTGCCAAGGTATGCTAGGTAAAGCATTATCATGCTCATTACGTTTTGGAAGCAGAAAATGACTTTTGAGGATGAGCATAGAGGAAATAGTCGAGTGGAGAAACTTTGAGGAGGATTACTTCTCTCTCTCTCTCTCTCTCTCTCTCTCTCTCTCTCTCTCTCTCTCTCTCTCTCTCTCTCAGTACTTCAAGATACGTTTTTTTAAAGGTACTTCTGAGACTTCTTGTCTGTAAAATTTGTACCCCTGTATGCATGAGCCACTTTCCCCTTAGAAAGTTTTTAATTTTAAATGTATATATCTATGTATATATTTTATTTTTAGGCCACTCACGCACGCACGCGCGCGCGCGCGCGCACACACACACATACACATATATATATATAAATAGTACATACATGCATACGTATGTATATCTGTGCATTTGTTAGATTGTTTGGTTTGCGTAGCATATTAAATTAAATCTGTTCACAGATTGTTTGCTTCATTGGTGATTCACTATGGAATTTACTGCCTGTCTAAGTGTCGTTTTGTTGAACGAAATCTTTATACTCGAAATTTTAGGGTGGCGAATTCTACTCGTTTAGGTTTGTTGTTTTAAAATTTCAGAATATCGTTATCTGTAGCGGCCATATGTTTTACTAGATTTGTAGGTCAAGTTTAAACACTTTTTTCGCTGTTTTCAAAAGTTGTTGCATTCCTGAGAGTTTTTAAAGTATGTCGCATATCTTCTGGCAGTACGGCATAGTTATTTACATGTATTATTTGTGTGGTTTACTTGAGTTGTATCCTCGTTTTCCTTTCGTGTCAAAATTAAGAGAGGTGATTTTATTATTTGGTCTTATTTAAAGGCCAACATGATAAGTAAATCGAAATTATTGCTGTACATTTGCTTACATTTTTCATTTTTTTCCCCAATCTGGCAGTTTTTTTTTTTTTTTTTTTTTTTTTGCATAAATCATCCTCCTCAGAAGTTGCTTCATATGCAATTAAGGACCAAAAAACCTTACCAAACAAGAACCTCTTCTTTACCGAGCCCCGTTTTTTCTTATCGTATCTGAAGCAGGGAACCGTTAACTCGCATCCAGAGCCGTCCGCATCATATTGCCGGACATAAAGTTATAAAGAATCATGATGCGGCAATATTGAGTTTCGTAATCTTTAGTTTCATAGTCATACCGGTATTTTAATCATACCCCTTTATGGTTAGAGGGTCTGTCTTCCTTTCTGGCGCGGTAGTGCCCTTTTGCAGATCAACTAAGTTCCTCCTTTTTTAGTTGTCTGTAAAAGAAAACTATTGAGGTGGCTGTGTCTGTCCGTCCGCACTTATTCTGTCCGCCCTCAGATCTTAAAAAGTACTGAGGCTAGAGGGCTGCAAATTGGTGTGTTGCTCGTCCAACCTCTAATCATCAAACATACCAAATTACAGCCCTCTAGCCTCAATAGTTTTTATTTTATTTAAGGTTAAAGTTAGCCATAATCGCGCTTCTGGCAACTATATAGGATAGGCCACCACTGCGTCGTGGTTAAAGTTTCATGGGCCGCAGCTCATACAGCATTATACCGAGACCACCGAAAGATAGCTCTGTTTTCGGTGGCCTTTATTAAAAGCTGTAGCGGCTGTACAGGAAACTCGATTGCGTCGAAGGAACTTCGCCGCATGTTTTACTTGTTTTGTTTTGAATTCACCTTCACATGCTATGAATTGTTTTTATCGCAATCGCGGTCGCTCTGGGCCTCGTCGTCACCCATTGCAACACACCACAGCTCCCAACGCACACTTTTTGCGCTCTCACTACAGCCACTATATGAATGTTTGATATCGAGTGCATATAGATTCTTTATGAGTTTGGTTTTTACCCGAGGATCTTCTGCCATCCCTTTCAAGTTTATTACCAACCATGGTATCCCATCCTCCTTCCGTGCGCTGCGTGCCTTTCGCTTAGCAGGATCTGGGATTCTATTGAATTATTATTATTATTATTATTATTATTATTATTATTATTATTATTATTATTTTATTATTATTATTATTATTAAAATGATCTGAAATTCTGTGAAATCCAGATCATTTGTGGTTTCGCTCTGCATCGAATATCATGATTGCGACGTTTTCGGTGTCAAGTAGAAACTATTCAAAAATTTAAGTAAAGAGACTTATAATGTTGAGGGTTCCTCATATGAAAATAAAAGAATGTACCAATGAAAATTATGACACATTGAAAAACGAGGGAAAGAGCCCTCAGTCCTTGCGATCTCACATTTAAAAGTCAACGAACAGACCTGCCTTTATGACAGAAACGCTCTGTTCTTGTTAACAATGTATTGACAAAATACGGCACACTTTTGCGCAAAACTTTCGATTAAGAGTCCTAGTCAAATGTCTACTTAGAGCATTTGTCTGTATAATGTTTGACAGAGATCTTTCACATTTACAATTGATCCCAGATCTTTTTTTTTTTTCTACCAAGAGCAACTAGCTCTGCTGAACAGCTGCACCAATATGCAGCAAATGTGTCTCGCTGTAGAACTTGTCAGTTCCAGAGGTCCTTTAATCCTCACACCGTTGGACTCTGGAAGTCTCCCTGATGATGTGCAATTGGAATTTCAAGTCAATGGCCGTTGTGGGCTTGTTCCTTATGAATAGGGTGCTCTCTTCTAGTTAATAATAATAATAATAATAATAATAATAATAATAATAATAATAATAATAATGTTATAAATTCTTATTTGGTGTTTCTTTATATTCTTTTCTTCATGAGTAGAAAGAAACTAGAGGCATTTAGTTCCAGCCGCAATTCTCACGTGTATTTCTCTGTCCACTCCATTTTTGAGTGCCAACACGCTTCATAAATATTGAGATACATTTATCTGTCCAGAGTTTTCGTACCTTCATTGTAAATGGTCACATTTGTTGACTGCTAATATCTAACCATTTATCTTATTCGAATTTTTTTTTTTTATAGTTTACATATTTTTCTGTTGAGTTAATAGGCTAGGGATTGAATGATGTATGTCGATTGACATTTTGCATTTCCTCCTCCTGCTTGGACACCCTATTGCGCTCGTTTTACATTTTACCTGACTATATTGAACCATATCAGGACAACGAGCATCCGCGTCCTATAGTCAACTGTTCACAGTAAATCATTCCGGCCAGTTCTTCCGTGTCAGGTGCATTTACACTTAGCGCTATGTTGTTCTTTCTCTGCATCTTTTCCCACTTCTGTGTGGGGTCGATGATCTACTCTTAGCTCTATCTCCTTCTTTTATCCGAATGCTCCCGGCATACTTTGTAAATGTGGCGCTCATAAAAATAAATTTATTTCAATGGAAGCGTTAAAGGCATCATTACTACAAGTGCTAACGAATTTGAAAGAGGGCTACTTTGACCACTTACGTGTTTGTGTGAACAGGTAGGAGATATCAAGAATGAAGGATCGGATCTTGTTGAAACTTGGCAGAAGTATTCATTAGGTGACCTAAGATGAATTGCTTTCAGGAGAAAACAAATCGGCTTCTGAGTGGACAGTTTGTCGACGGTGAACTCACATCGGCCGATATAGACAGCGATTTTTGGCAGTTCAAATGCTACATAACCGACTACACCGTAGCATGAGTAGCTTTGTCAATTCAGCCTTCAAAGGTCAGTTACCCATACATAAACAGCATTTATGATAACTGGTAAGGAATACTTTATTACGGAATATGAGGTGACCGGCAGATCAGTGACCAAGTTCAAACCTATTAATTACTTAGACTTTTCACCTCGATAGAAAATGAAAAGTTTTAATTAAAGCGTATCTGTCGATGACCGGGAATCAAATGTGTCCGTGCAAATGAATATCAGGCTTACAAAAGCCTCTGGACAGTGTCATAAATCTCAGCAAGATATTCTTGTTCATAATTTAAAGAGATTTTTTTTTCCGTAAGCCGTCCTGATATATGATAACTTTTTTTTTTTTTTTTTTTTTTAATTAGGCCGTAAATAAATCTTACTTTGTAGAGGCTCCATGCCCGGTAGCAAGTGGACAGGTAACCCAATGCCTAGGAATACCCAACATCACTATGCCATGCATGTTATATTTTCCGATATTCATTTAGATTTTAGAATGCAATTTTCCCCCTTTTGTCGAAGGTCCACCATATGTTATCATATACTTGTGGAGTCTCTCTCTCTCTCTCTCTCTCTCTCTCTCTCTCTCTCTCTCTCTCTCTCTCTCTCTCATGCTGAATTTTTAGAAATCGTTGTCTGGTGGTCAGGCAACGCTATGTGTTGTTGTTGGAAGTCATTATCATATAAATCAATAAACATGAGTTTCCCCATCAGGTGGCCGCAGATGTTTTACAACTAGTAATTCGATAAGGGCAGCTGTACGGTGTTTGATTAAGAAATATCGATCTTTTCATTGAGCAAAATCTATGAAGTATTTACGTAAAGTGAAAACAACCGTTCCAAAGGGAAAGGCAGTTCCACCTCAATTTTAGTTGTATATCCTTTTGTTTTTTCAAGACAGCTTTGGTATACTCATTTGCTCTAAAATTTTCCTTACTCTTATCATTTACGCCACTGTTACAAACTGATTTTTATTCATGACCAGATAAATAAAGCAGAGTACAGAAACGACATGCTGTTGAATCGTCTCTGCTCACGGTCTAGACCTTAGTTTTACAGTACTAGGTGGTCATCTGAACGATGAGAGATTATCCCATCGGAGACGTTGTATTGTAGTCCGCACGTGAATTTTGACGCTTTCCCTCTTTATGTCAAATAAATTCGCCCATTTTTTCCCCTTTTATGTTGTGTGAGCGGCAGTGGTGATAATACTTACCGCCGGTGAAACAGATGACATATAGTAGTATGTAATCCCGGGATTAAAAGGACGATTTCTACGAAAATTCTGTCCGTGAGAAATCAGCATATGCCAAGGCCATCGTTAGTCAGCCTTCAAATTCTTTAGTGGAAAAATGAAGCTGTAGCGTTTCTTTAAATATTATGCGGTAAAGACCAACGTCGCTGTACTTTTTTCTTTCTTTCTTTTTCGGGAACTCAAGGTTGCTATTGTTAAAGTCGTAATGCTCAATAGCTGAAAGATCTGTTTTTTGTTCTATTGTTTAATTCGCAAACAATTTACAATACATCACCTCGGACCGTTAGGCTAAAAAAAAAAAAATAATTCGTTAATTGTATTTTGATGCTCAGTCGTTTGCAAATCTTGTCAGTTAATCCTGAAGCATTTTCTTCCTTTAGTTTTCAGAATACGCGGAAAGAAGCTGCATGCGCCCTTTATAATTGCGGGATACAGTTTTAAATTGAAATAGCTCAGTACAGTATTTATAACTGCAGTAACCACACGGTGAAACCTTAGTTTTAACACGGCATCGGTTAAATGGGTGGAGTTTCAAGTAGAAGTTTTTTTTATCTCTGATCTTTTTGTGAAGAGTCGTATTCTCTCTCTCTCTCTCTCTCTCTCTCTCTCTCTGTCAGGTGTCGCTGTGACCGTTGCAAACTTTCTGGAAAATTCATTACTTGTGGCTACGTAGTCAAGAACAAACTCATTACTCGCAGTTCAAAAGAGATTAAAGATAAACCGTCCGTTAAAATTTACAGAATTATTTTGGAATTGCGACATTATTCTTTGTAGGTTTAACACTGTCAAACGTTTTACTTTTATTCGTCGCCTTCTTTTAATTGAAAACGACACCGACATGTCGTAACACCCAGCCACAGTCATGCCATTGCATAATGATAGCTTATCCACGTCACCTTGTATAGCTGAGATTCAATTCGTCTTCTTTGCAAACGTGATTGTTTTGCTTGGTCACGTTGGTCCATTTTGTCGCCAATTGTTATTTTTATATATCATTATTCAGCTTTTTCTAGGTTCATGTTCATTTTTAATGGTAAAGGCTTGGGTCATATTTGTAATTTTGCGGTCTATTTCTGTGTTATACTAGCAGACGGCTTTACGTTATACTTTATGCTTTATTGAATGATACTTTTATGTTCAGTGTTGCAAGGTGTTTTGCAATATATTTTTAAGAAACATATTGTGGCCAGGAATAGCAGATTGATTTATTCCTTTTAATCGTCATACATTTACTACAGATTTTAAAGTAATGAATGGAGCATTATTTATTTGAGTTATGAAGAATTGCTTTCCTTTCATGTGACTTGTGCTGCAGTAAAAATTGTTCCTGCAGCGTGGTAGGAGGCACGACGTCCAGTTGGAAGTAATGAAAGTTTGTGAAATGGAATGTTCTTTGTTAATGAATGACGACTGTGGGACTAGAGGACATGTTGTGAGTTAGAGGTTACCTGAGGGGCTTAGCGACGACAGCACTTTTCATTTTAGCTAACCCAGCATCTGTTTTTATTATTTGCGCCACGGATTTTCTTTTTTTTTTGTGTGTGTGTGTGTGTGTGTGTGTGTATGTGTATAACGGTTTCTATTTGTTTTGTAGAGAAAATGTTTGTTACTCTCACCAAACCTGTAGGTTCTGTAATGCTTTCAAACCTTTCACAATGCCTTCCTTTTTTCACAACTGAATCAGATGTAGAGGATGTGTGTCGACTTTGCGTGTTTATTGCAGACATTGTCCACTTGCATTTATTTCCCTTAGTGTTGAGGCTTCCCTTTTTCAAATTTATCTTAATCGAAAATTTTCCTCTCTCTTAGTTTTGGAACAGAAACACTAAAGTGTTTGTGTGCTTAAAAAGATATTTCATGTTGAGTAGTTTTATTTTATTTTTGGTGCTTGAGTCATATCGGTGCATGGGTTGCCTCATTGTGTAGTGTAACTATGAACGTCAAAGGACATATCTGTGTTATTAAGTACTGTTTTTTTTTTTTTTTTTTTTTTTTTTTTTTTTTGCTTTCGCAGAAATTTCATTGGAACAACAGCTACCGGCTTTAGTCTTCAGTATTCGTATCGTATTTGTTCTTTCAGTCGATATTGTCAGTTTGTTTGGTATTAAATATGTCTTGGAATTAATTACTTTGCTTTTTTTCCTCTGGAAATGCCAGTGAATACCTAACAAGCTTATGAGAGTATCTTGTAACTGCCGTTAGTTTTCAGTTCTTAACACTTCAGTTTTCATTTCTATTTTTCCCGGTAATCGCAATCCAATTTTATTTATGCTTGTGAGACTTTAATTGCGATCTAAATCATCCTTAACTACAGGTACTCGACTAATCAGTTGAATGATTAAGGGATTGTCTTGTAATTCACCGCAATTGCAAGATCTTCGACCTTCGCAGGAGAAATGTAAGGTTGAAGACTCTCAAAGAGTATAAAAGTAATATGTTAATGATACAGTTGGATTTCACTCATTGATTACAAACGCAGCTCGTTTATAGTCCATCAACAAACAAAAATGTCAAAGAATATTATTTTTTTCTTACGATACAGTTATACAAAAAAAAAAAAACCTGATCTCACCCATGTGAAAATAGCATTTGCAGTAGCTGGTATAAAATATTTTATAATATTTGTCTTCAGCGTCTCTGAGATTCCTAGGATTTTGTACTGTGCACTTTAACCATCCCCTTTGAACTTCAATTAGGTGCTCGCTTGCTATGCTGGTATGTTATTACGTCAGCGTCAATTAATGTGTTTTGGAGGAGTTTTAAAGGTGGTTGAGATCTCGAATAAATTTTCTTCTAGGAAAACAAGTCGGGTTGTCGACCTCTAAATAACCCCCGGAGGTATTGTTTGTAAATCGACACTTTCTGAAACCTCTGCAGATCAAACCTGCTCTCTTGAGTTTTATGCAAGTTCTTGGAAGTCTGCGACTGAAAAGCTGCACAGATTTCTCTTTTTTCCGTCCCTCTCACCTATTTAATCTCACTTAAAGTCTAAGGTAGGCGATATAGAAAGCCATGATGGTGGTAGCTATAATATCGCCACTTATCTAAAGGAAGTGATTGTTGAGGGTGTATGGAGAGCAATAAGAAGTTGAAGAAAGGTAAAACACCAGGAATTTTTGTGATTATAACTGAGATGCTGAATTATGCTGGTGAAAGTGCAATTGAGTGGCTGACCAAGTTGTGTATGGTATGTCTGGATGAAGGAAAAGCTCCAGAGGAATAAGTGAAAGTAAGACGTCTCTTTGTTTTCAGGGGAAATTGATAGAGTGACAATAAATGATAAGATTTAGAATTACTTAGTATACCGGCAAGGTGTATTACATGATTTTGATTGAAAAAGTAAGGTAAATGCCAGAAGGTTTGAGAGAGAGAGAGAGAGAGAGAGAGAGAGAGAGAGAGAGAGAGAGAGAACTATTTGGTTTTAGGCAAGGAAGAAGATGTGCTTATCAAGTGTTAATCATGAAACAGTTTACTGAATGATTATTAAATGGTGCTCAAATTCTTTGAGCCCAACATTTGCGATAGCTATCATTATTGTGCTTTCCTGTCTCGAGTATAAAGTCACTTTTGGTGGTCGTGAACGGCTAATGAAGATGATCATATTATTTAACGATACCTGTGTACCATCTCCATAAATTCAAGACTAATAAATTTTTATTAAGAAATCCGGTAAGCTTTGTTGATATAGGCTTTAGATGCAGAAGGTATTCACGTGGTTCCCATTGTTGTCAAACATACTTTTGTAATAATAAACAATAGACTTGTAATAATAAACAATAGACGGTTACTTGTTGCAGATCTTAAGTTATTGAATTATAGGTGATTATTGCTATTAATTCTTTAACTCAGTATCTTATTTACAGAAATATTTTCATGTAATAAATGCTAATTTTGAGTGAGTCTTCAAATCAGAGCTCTTTATCCCTTTTACCACAGAGGTGAATTCCTTCCCTCGGTTTTACTCATTTAAGAGAATAAATATTTTTACTCTTGAAAATAGTCTTCTCATTTGATCTCATTTTCGTCTGACATCCACATCGTGATGGTTCCGAAGCGTTTAATATGCTCTGCGGATTTTATTTCGTTAATTTAGAATTATGTGAATGTGTATTCACTGTGTTTTCCCTCTCTTTGCGGAGGGTTTGCCTGAGAATCAGCAGTAAATCTTCTCAGGATCTGGTCCTGTTTTATAGGAATATGATTGTTGCAAGGTTTTTCTTTTTCCAAAATTTCTTTAACGTGTTAGAATAATATTTAGCCATGTATTATCTATCCTTTCATTAATTCTAAAGGTTGTTGTGCTAGTTGCAGGGAACTGAGTATCCTTTTATTGCTTTGTGGCTTGGTCGGCAGCCTTGATACTAACCAGTTCCTGAAAATTCATGGCAATTTCCGTTTGCTTTGCTGGCTGCATGATTGTGACGTTGGTCTCTACTTCTTTTGGAAGTATTAGTGACCTTTACGTTACAGAGGGATATTGCGCCTTTAAAGGACATTGCAGTAATAAGCTTGATATTTGTTATTATTATTATTATTATTATTATTATTATTTTGTCTTCTATTAGGTCAGTCTTCTGATATTAAGGTTCCAAGTTTGAATAAAATGGATCTCCATTCCATGTTTAACTACGCTTTTAAGGTTTTCTACGTTTATAATCATAGAACAGGCGTAGTATGCGTTTTAAAATGCACTGTTATTTTCAAATTACGCCTAGGTATTTTATATAATCCAGATTTCTAGAATTTGAAAGCATTATTGCCCAATGAGAAAGGTGTAAACCAGTTTTCATATTACTTATTTGGCGATAAAAACCGAAAATACTTTTAGTGGAAGAACGTGACTGCCTATTAGCAATCGTTTTGTCAAGCAAGTGATCTAGGCTGATAACTAACCCTGAGCGCTAACGTTAATACTTAAGTGATAAAAGTGATTGTAAAAGGAACGTTTTGGCGAAAATCATGTGTAATCAAGGTCAGCCGTTACCAGAAAATTGGCTAGCAATATATTTGAAAGTAATATGTATATGTATATATATATATATATATATATATATATATATATATATTTATATATAATATATATATATATATATGTGTGTGTGTGTGTGTGTGTGTTTGTATATATATATATATATATATATATATATATATATATATATATATATATATATATATATATATATATATATATTATAATATATATATATATATATATATATATATATATATATATATATATATGTGTGTGTTTGTGTGTGTGTGTGTTGTATATATATTATATATATATATATATATATATATATATATATATATATATATATATATATATATATGTGTGTGTGTGTGTGTGTGTGTAATTTTTCAGTTAGAGTGTGCCGTAAAGTCGTAAATAAATTTTCACTTTTTTATCAGTTAATACATGTAAATTTAATTCTGTACTTTTTTAGAGCCATCACTTATACTTGGAGGCTGTTGTTGCTAGAAAACAAATGACCTTCTTTAACCCAGATCTGAGGGAAAAGGAGTGTTATGTCCAGGAGAAAATGAGTGTGTACAGAAAGAGATTAATCCACTCATTGTGAAATGGGAAGCAGATGAGCAAGAGAGGAAAGAATGTAATTTATTTCATAACTGTGGGGTGGGTACTGGGGTGTACTGGCCTCATTTACGTCACAGGGTCACCTGAAAAGAATGTGATGGAGATTTCAGTTTAGTGGAACAGTGTCGGTGGTGACCTCCGGAGGATGTTTGAGGGCCTGGTAGATGATTACACAATTTAGCTGTAATTCTGTCGTGTGGAGAGTTGGAACACAATGAACAGCGTAACAAAAATGAGGTCAGTATATTAAATGTGGTCAGGCAATGCTAATAACAATCCTTAACAACTTTAATGAATTCGCAATTATTTGAGTTATACTAAAAAAGAAAAAGTTTGAAATAGGTTGAGCACATTGAATATAAATAAGAGTTAATGAGATTGCATTTCAGGTTTGTCTTACGGAATGCTAGCATAGGCTAATAAATACCCTAGAGAAATGAGTGGAGACAGGAAACTTAACAATAAATTAGAGATCCGCTGAAATATGTCCTGAAGGGCAGAATTACTAGACAAAGGCAAAACGTTTTTATACCTGAGTAGAAAAATAATGTATACATTAATCATTGGTGAATCCATGTCTGGAAGGCTGAAGAAGATCATTGATTACCAGAAAGAGTAAACAAAAGAATGGAACCTCGAAGAACACGACTGAGAATAAGGAAGGAAGGATGATGATGATGATGATATGAATTACAGCATGAAACGACTCCACTGACCCTTTATTTTGTGAAACCTAAACTGATAACAAAAAAAGAATAATTTGGTAGAATGCTGTAGTAATAAGAGCATTCGGAAACCGCAAATACCCACCATGGGTGAGTATTTCACCCGCAAAAAGATTCCTTCTGTCCAAAAGATACAAGCCAAATGTATAATCCCATATAGTTCGAAAGTTAAGGCCAAGGTTAAATTCTTCGTTGACGTATGATCTGTGTACTGATCATAGGCGTCATTAGTAAATTATGCATGACAGATATGAAAACTCTATCTTGTATAGATCAAAAGTTATGGCCAAGGTCAAATTCCACCTTGACCTTTCATTTCTTGAGTATGACGATGAGATCGGTTTTATTAGTGGAGTATGCTCGGAAGATAATGCATAGCTCAAAAATTATGGCGTAAGGGTAAATTCCTGTTTGACCTCTGACCGCTTGAAAGGTAAAACGTCACATACCTACCTCTCCCAAACTGTATTCAGCTGTTGCCAGTCATGAAGATCATCTTCAGTAAAATTTTCGGAGAGATCTACGAACAGACAAACAAACTGGACTAAAAAATCTTGCTCCGGTTAATTACTGCTTGTCGATACACACCATGAGCAGTAATGTTCGAGGAAGCCATTCATTAATTCATTCATTCTTGAATATTGTCTTCTAAAGATATTTACTCCAAAAGTTACCATCAAACAGTTCTCGATCATTGAACAGGTGTCACAGTTTCAACGAATATAATGACAATTTTTCCATTACGTGTCCTTTTTGATATATTCTGTATGCATTGTTGTCTTCCTTTTTATATGTTTATTCCAGTTCATTAATTTCTCTCTCTCTCTCTCTCTCTCTCTCTCTCTCTCTCTCTCTCTCTCTTCTCTCTCTCTGTGTGTGTGTGTGTGTGTGCGTGCGTGTGTGTGTTATTCATTATCCAGTTTTATGACTATGGCACTGAACTTCGCCTTTGTAAGTGTCATTGATTTAAGAATATTCCATCGCCTAATCTAAAAACAATTTATATGTAAATACGAGTATGTTTACCATGAGTGAGGCAGCCTACCACATTCCTTTCGAAATTGTAAAAATGAAAGGAACAGCAGGAAAGAAATATAGCGTACAACAGGATTAAAAAACACAGACACATGAAATTTTTCTTTCCGTCGATTTTTCAAGATCTAGAAGCTATTTCAGTGTCGACGTTAGGCACAGATTTAAAGATAAGCTAGATCAGTGGTTCCCAAAGTGGGCGGTACCGCCCCCCTGGGGGCGGTGGATTGATATGGGGGGCGGTGAGGCAAAAGGGGGCGGTTGGGGGGCGACAGGGTGGCATTAAGAGCATTTAATTTTAAGCAATTAAAAGCAAAAGCAAAAAAAAAAAAAAAAAAAAAAACAGACTTAAAATTACCGAACGTGGGGATCTACGACTTCTTAGTGAGTTCTAGCCTGATGTGGAGAAACCGATATCCCTGCGCCAAGCACACCCATCCCATTAACAGTAATTGTGAAGACCAAGTTTACTAAATTAAGTATTGTTTGTGAAATACATCTTCGAGTTTAATATTGTTGTTTTCAATTTGAAGCAAACCGTCCCGCCCCCCCCCCCCCAAAAAAAATACTAGTTGAAAGGAAAAACAAGTGATTTTAGATTAAATATTTAACTGGACAGTGTTGTTTCACTACTAGGAGTGGTGCACTGTAGGCATTACTTGATGTTCTTTGCTGCGTCCCTTCGACCCCTACCTACAACCCCTTTCATTCCTTTTACTGGGCCTGCATTAATATTCTCCTACCATCTTGTTATCCACCCTCTCCTAACAATGGTTTCAAAGTGCAACAACGAGGCTTTCCTCCTGTTAAACCTTTCAGATCTTTCTACTCTCTTTTTGCCTTTCAGCGCTGAATGGCCTCATAGGTCCCAGCGCTTGGCCTTTCGCCTAAAGTCAATGTATTCCATACCCCTAGGTGTGTTTTCTTACTGTTTCTTTCCCATTTTGGAATTCACGTTCACATTTCTTGGGCTTTGTTCTTAAACATCAATTAATATAATAGTTTATGTTCATTGAAAGTTGCTTAGCTTAACAGTTAGTTAGTTTGATCAGAATTAGCTGTGCAGAATTAGCTGTGAATATTCGCAGAATTCGCAGGATACTTTTGAAAATTATTAGGGAAGCTTAACACTTTCATGGATAATGGATAATAAATTTGGATGATAGTTGTATAAGTGGATAATGTAATGTGTTCGAAATATATAATATATATATATATATATATATATATATATATATATATATATATATATATATATATATTTATATATATATGAATTTTTATCAAATCAACGTGACATTTTGTATGCAAACATCAAGCTACAAATGTCGTTTAATATCCAATTTGCGCTACTTAAGGAATATCACCGAAGGGTAATTATAAGCCGAATGGGCTCTAGAACATCGACTGGAAGTCGTTGGTGGGTACTGTCTGGTGTTCGAGTCACTTAGGTACCAAATTATTTATCACTTATAATTTCCCTTAGGTGATATTCTAAAAGTAGCGAATTGCACATTAAAAATTTTTAGTTTATGTTTATATATATATATATATATATATATATATATATATATATATATATATATATATATATATATATATATATATATATATATATATATATATATATATGTGTGTGTGTGTGTGTGTGTGTATATATATATGTATATATATATATTTATATATACATATATATATATATATATATATATATATATATATATATATATATACTGTGTATATATATATACTGTATATATAATTTAATATTCCTCCCCTCTGAACTGTTGTTACCTCCCCAAGCGTGAGAACATTGAGAGAGTGACTCAGGTCTTGAGAACGTCAAAGGCGGATCCGCCTGATGTAGCCATATACCATGTAATTTATCCATGCGAAGGTGGCTTCATTTTTCACAGGGTCATAATATCCCCGAATAATGCTCTCTCCTAACCCACACCTGCGTTTCCGGGTAGAGTCTGGGAGTTTGAAATCCTTACCTCTTGTTTAACTTAACTCACAAAAGCACTGACAGTTATGCATAGTTCTCTCTTCAGGGGAAGTAATAATTTCCTGTTAATTTGGTTTATTCGATTGAAATTGCCTTTCTTGAATATCGTGGTTTGGAAGTATAATTCTAGTGTGCAAGTATACTTGCCTGCATGAATACATTAATCTCATTGCCGAAAATTTCCAGGAACAGGAAATGGAGATGCAACACTTAAAATTACAGGTTGTTGCAGTTCTGGTATTTGATGCCCTAACCTGCTCTCAAAATCTGAGGATAATATTATTTTGCCATCATTCACAACCGGATACATGATTAGTAAAAATGTATGAAAATGTATGTTGCTGTTTTGCTGTTTCTAAACCTAGCAGCGGTTCGAATCGGACCGGGGACGAAGCACTTGTTAATCATCCTCGGGTGAAGGGGTATTCTAAGTTATACACAGTGAATAGGATATCAAACGATGTTTGTGACCTAATATACACACATATACATATATATATATATATATATATATATATATATATATATATATATATATATATATATATGTATATATATATGTGTGTGTGTGTGTGTGTGTGTGTATGTACAGTATGTATGTGTATGTGTATATATATATGTATATACATATATATTATATATATATATATTATATATATATATATATATATATATATATATATATATATATATATATATATATATATATATTGTATGTGACGTGTACAACGTGAAACTTCATATATACTGTAGATTTCTTTAGGCTGCAGAAAGTATATGTATAACACACTCTATCCATGTTCTTAAAGATACGGGAGGACGTCTTATTTATTTTGTTATATTAAAATGTCCATGTACCACTTTTCTTTCGCGAAATAGGACTGGTTGGAAATTAGATAATCATCTGAATTAGGGAGGTCATGAAAGTCATAGCATTTGCTGTGCACAGTGTATCAGTAGGTAAAAGTATAGGAAGTGCTTTGTATATGATATTAGTCAATAGGTGAAGTGTAGAAATTAACTTTTGTAAGTGGTTGTACCATTGCAAGCGAGGTCACTGGTATAATTAATTGCCTAGTAATATTTGTCACCTTGTAAATGAGTTAAATATTTCCCTGCCATATCGTATTAAAATACTCGTACACTCTCTGTTTAGCTCTAATGAGTTTTGTTTATTTCCGCAGTCAAGTGTCTTGATGTAAATTCTTAAAGCATTTCCATCTCAGATAATGTCCTTTCATTAAAGCGTATTCTTTTCTGTTTGAAGCTATGATATACGTAAAGAGCACCTCTCCGATGACTGCTGTATGATATTTAGAAGACATCGATGTTTATAGGTATAAGCAATATTACCAGACCACATTCGTTTTATGGTATAATTGCATTTCAGTCTTGAATTGGCCACTCACTTTTTCAGGACATATGTCGGAGTTCCTTGGAAACTCTTACAGCTTAAAAGTCTTAGAGACTGGCTGCTAAATCTTAGAGGTTACGTTTTTTAAAAAAGTTAGATTTCGAACATACGCGCTTACTTCACAACAGAAGAGCCTTTGTAGTTTTACGTGACTAACAAAAGCTGTACTTTACTACTTTCGTGCCATCGCGCAGACATGACAGTTGAGCAACTAATGACGTGTACTAACGGGAATGAACGGGAAGCACCGAGTACCAAGTACTTCAGAATAACTTTAAATGTCACCACTTATCTTTGGTGTACACTCTCATTATCTCGCACGTCTTAGCGCTTTTCATGGTTGCGTAGAGAGAAATGATAAACTTGTCGTTTCAGATCCGTTAGAGCATGTTGGATAGGTTATTTCACCTTTTCAAGTTTGTCATTGTAATTTATAGGTGTAATTAGAAACAGTATTCCCTAGCAGCTTAGTCTGTATAGTCAAGACATTTAACAGGGCAAAATCGTTCAGGATATGGACATAGACCATTTATGGATAATATGGTTTGAACAGTCAGTGAATTAAATCTTCTACTGCTTTACTCGTAGGGATGTCAAATGGTCTTATTTTATTTTTTTCAAAGTTCATAACCTTGCTGTGAAGAACAAGTCTTTCCAGGAAGAGCCCAAAAGCTGTCTTCCTCTGGAGAGAAATTATAATCACAAGGTCATCTTCGTTCCCCTTGTAGCTCGGTCCTCACAACCAGGTGCATTGTATTTTACTTTTATAATTGTTTCAAGTTTACTTTTTATTGAGTTACTCGTGAGAATTTTTTAAATTAAGTTTACGACTGTGTAGTATTTCGTGTAGAATCTGTTTAACATGCCAAGCCCTCACAGCAACATCGATACAGGTTTTGATCTTTGCGGATCAAAATAATATCATGATGGAAGTAGCTTTGCATGTCAGTATTAACCATCCCTCACAGATTTATGAATATCACGAGTTATTTCATCATATGAGTTGATAAATCAAGTAAATCCTGGAAATTCACTTATATGTATAAAATAAAAATCAATGAATTGTTACCTAATGCAAGCTTTTATGAAAACTTACCGAAGATTCCCTGAAAGTATGCCAACTCAAGTAGAGTAGACTGTCTTTATTGTTTTTTATTATTTTGATAGCATTAGTTGCAGTTCAAACTGTTTTGTAAGGGTCTTTCATCGGCCAAGATCATAGAAGCAATTTTACAAGAAACAGTTATAAGCTTCTCACTTTATAATTTATTTTATTTTAGTCTTAGTGTCCTTTTTTTTTTTTTTTACAAATTAACCCTTTTGAAGACGATTAATCAAAGAAGAAGGCTCCTTTAACTGAGTCTGTACACCTGTGCTTTTGCACAGTTATCACCCTTTAATAGCCTCTTGTTCCTTTTGCCCGTAGCTTCCTCGTAAATTTTTATAAGAAATGGAGATATTTTAGAAACAAAAGTAATCTAGAAAAACATATTTGTTCTAAATCCTTTTCAGTTAAGACGGGATATTTATGAAAATAATTATTTGGTCTGGCTTGATATTTGATATCGTGATGAGAAAATTTCCGCCCATCCATCAGGTTAGTTCGCAGGATGGTTTCAGAGTAAAATGAGTTCTCAAAAATATGCGAAGAATAAAACTTGATTGATGTATTGATTTGTCCCACATGAAATAAAAACTTGAAGCATGTAATTGAAAATAGACACCAGTCCTTCAGAATTTCTGGGGCTTAGGCCGAATGTAAAAATGTATTATGGGTAAGAATCAAGGATGGAGTTACCGCCCAGCCCGGCAATCGTCCTTGCGTAAATGTTATCAACGACGCCTCGCAAATAACTGGGTTGGTGATGATTACTTTCGATCTTTTTTTTTTTGTGTCTCTCTCTTTCATCTATTCGCAAGGATTTTTTCTCCGGGGTGTCTTTAACATACTTTACTAACATCATTTTTGTTTTAATGTCCGTTGTCTTTTTTTTATTATTAGTATTAGAATGCAACGCTGACGACGCTATTTACTGTAGGAAAGCAGCTGTTATTTAAATTTCTCCTCAACCATTATCATCTAATGCATTATTATACTGACTAGTTAAACTATACGACCATCCTTGGGCTTTATTTAGGAATGAATTTCCAGGCATCCATGAAGTGGTGCATTCATTTAAAGCCGTGTTTTTTTCTCTGCATTTTTCAGTTGCAGATATTCGAAGTATTTCTGCTTGGAGTCAATTTAAAATTGGATGTCTGGCGTGTCGTTGTGGGAAACTGCCTATGTCGCCTTGATCTGTGACAATATACGCATTCTAATCTGGATCTTAAGTATATCTTAGTTTAACCAGACCACTGAGCTGGTTAACAGCTCTCCTAGGGCTGGCCCGAAGGATTAGATTTGTTTTACTGGATCAACGCCCAGGCATCAGTCAGGGCTACTCGTGAAAATGATGGATGTCTTTGGTTCTCGACATGATTTTGTTGACGATATTGATTAATGCATAAAGGTTGTATCGATCAGCGTTTGATTGAGTAATGCAAAAGGTTGCATCGATCAACGTTTGAATTCGAGTCAAGCGTTCAGGCGTATCTCTTTAATTTTCCTGTGCTATAGAAAAAGAGAGATTTTTTTGACAGTCATTTTACCAGATGAAACGTTTTAGAATATGGGGTATCAGTCTTTAGTAAATATATTGTAGTTGGTTCTCTCTCTCTCCCACTTTCAGTGTTATAATGGTCAAAGACTGTAGGGACTGAATGTTATATATATATATATATATATATATATATATATATATACATATAATATATTTAATATATAATATATATACATATGTATATATATATATATATTTATATATACATATATACATATATATTTGTGCATTATGCCATATACATGTTATACCCATTGGCTATGATTATAGAATAAGACAGTCATTCAGCATTTTGAAATTGCAATGTCTTGTAATTCAGAAGGTGCTAGAGCATTTTAGTTTCTATGTCTGGTTTGTCTTCTGAACCTCATGGTGAGAATGGGGGTTGCAACCTTTAGTGTCATTTTTGTTTGCTTTTTGTTCACTTTTGAAAGGCACGTAAACGACTTCGCTCTAGTTTACCGTTGTCTGTCAAGGCTGTGTCCTGGTATCCAACAATTGAAAGATTGTAAACAAAAGTAAAAGGATTTACTGATTTAAAGATTTTTTTTTTGTTTTACAAAGCTTGCTGGGCTAAAATAATATATGAATGGTACCGTAATAGATTTTGCATTAAGAAGGTTTTGGTGATGTTGTTGCTTGAGCTTTAGTTGTTTAAGTTATTAATCATTATTGACTGAAGTTTTTATGTGCAGCGAATCGAAATAGTTTTTACCGTCACTTGAAGATCAATTTTAGTTGTCTGAAAAGAAAACTATTGTGTCGGCTTTGTCTGTCCGTCCCACTTTTTCTGTACGCCCTCAGGTCTTAAAAACTGCCAAGGCTAGAGGGCTGCAAATTGGTATGTTGATCATCCACCCTCAAATCATCAAACTTTCCAAATTGCAGCCCTTTATCCTCAGTAGTTTTCATTTTATTTAAGCTTAAATTTATCCATAATCGTTCTTCTTCGGGCCGTGGTTAAAGTTTCATGGGCCGAGGCTCATACACCATTATATCGAGACCACCAAAAGATAGATCTATTTTCGGTGGCCTTGATATACGATGTACAGAAAACCCGATTGCGCCGAAGAAACTTCGCCGCATTTTTTACTTGTTATTTACTGTCATTTTGAAATGTGGACGTAAAACAAAAAGAACCATCGAAAGGGCATTACGAGTCGGTCCCGTTAGGAAGACAGGGGCTCGCATGGGTAACAGAGCGATGAAAAAAGGCAAATGAAAATAAGACAATGGTACATACCAGAAGGAAAGAAAATTGCTCAAAACTATCGCGAACCCCTTTCGAAGGTCTCGGCAAGGTTTGCGTCATTGAGTAATTAAACCATTATTGGATGCTTTAATGACTGACTAGAGTGGATTGGAAGGACATTTAGTCATTACAAAAAAGATAGAAAGAAAAAAGTAAACCTTTGAAAAGGATTCAGATTACAGTGCTTCGTTTTTCGTTGCAACCTCACTTGCTATTTCTCCATAGAAGGATACATTACGCTCAATTACTGCGATTCTTGTTATTTATTGTTTCCTCACTCCTTCATATCTTTTTCGCTTCACAGGGAAAAAGAAAAAGACATTAATTTTTTTATGGTGGTGAATGGAATGTATTTGGCTATCATAGGCAATTTTTCCCTCTGAGTCATGACTAGATCCGTCGTCGTTATGTCAGTCTGTCTTGTAGGTAGAGGAGTACCCTTCATTAGTTTGCCAGTTTACAGTTGATGAAGCTACTTGCTGGATTTAATTCTAAGGGTCACTTGTATTTCCTTGTGGAAGAACTTAAAAGTCGATTCGTCTTTGGTAGCTAAGGCAGGAGGTGCTATCTTTTGTGAAATTTATAAATTTCCCCTTTTCGTTATGAAAAAGGACACGTTTTGCTCTTTATATGAACAAGGATTCGTTTTGTACAAGGACAGAACGAAAAGAAAAAGCCAATTAGCTTTTATAGGTTTTGCTAAGGTTAGCATTTTGCTGTCGTGGATGCCAGCGCAAGGTCGAGTTTTATTTATAGCTAGCCAGGTGGTAGTGAAAAAGTGTTATATTGAACTTGATTCCTGGCATGCTCGTAGGTAATTATATATTGTTCTGGAAATGATCTTCAAAATCAGACATATTTTTAAGGGCAAGGATTTCCTCCCATGGCATTGACAAGACTGATTGGTGGGCGGACATGCATCACCACAGGTGAAAAAATAAGTGACTGGGTGTAAGTCATGACCGGTTTCGACTTTATTTCTAAGCCATTGACAAAGACTTTATTTCAGTGGTTTAGAAATAAAGTCGAAACCGGTCAAAACCTATATCTAGTCTCTTATTTTTGCATCTGTGAGATGTGTGATAAACAAGTCACGTTTAAATGTGATAGTTATATATATATATATATATATATATATATATATATATATATATATATATATATAAATATATATTTATATATATATAAATATATAAATATATATATATATATATATATATATATATATATATATATATATATATACATATATGGAAAAACAGGCTGGGGACGTTGACAAAGTCATGCATTTATTGGGTGGCGCTGGGGTTAGGTTATACTGCAGAATTATTTATGAAATATCCATGGACGAAAACAAAAAAGGAAAATGCCTGAAAAAAAATAGAGAGGGGTAAACTATATTAGAAAAAGAAGAACGACAAAGATTGGCCGAACAATCATGTGAGGTAGTTCATAAGAGATATTGGGTATATGATTTGAGTGAAATAACAGAAAAAGAACTGAATGAACATGTAAATTAATTCACAGTTTTTGAGGTGGAGTGAGCAAGAAAGAAAGTTAAGGGATGGGAAGCACCAGGTCATTATAGAATTACTGAAGAGATGATTTTAGGTAAAGCTGAAATTACAATTCGTACACTGAGCAGTATTGTGCAGAACGGGGAAGGAGGGAACAAAGCCTTATGTTTGGGAACTGGGAGTCATTGTAAATGCTCCAAAGAAAAAGGTCATTTGACTAAATGCGGTAAATATAGAACCACTGGGGTTGAGTTGGTGGTGATGAGAATTTTCAATATGCTTATTTTCAATAGACTGGAGAAGGAAACTGAACAAATGGTTGTGAAAAGGCAGGTGTTGCACAGATTAGGTTTTTTTCAACCCATATTGTGCAGCATTACACGGAATTCAACAACCCCATCTGATTGCTTTTTCTGATAGCAAAAATCATTTGACAGAGTCCGCAGACCAATATTATTGAAGGTCTTGCGTCATTATGGCATTCCCGTTAAAAATATAAAGCCAATTGAAATAATCCATGAAAGCATATGCAAAACTGATATTGATAGGCTTCTATACATCCTATATTTTAGATAAATACAATATCTATATGGAATCTGGTAGTCACATTCACCGGTCAGTCCAAGTAAATACGCGACAGGCAGCAGGAATCATGAAAAAACAGATAATTGCGTGTTGGAGGTCCCAGTTGCATATTGAGTATATAAAAATCAGTAATTTGATATTGGCGCATCGCCTCATTAATTAAAATGAATACGTTGAATTGTAACTTGACCATTTATGTTGGTCTTTGTCAATTTATTAGGCAAATAATCAAAAGTTAATAAACGCAAAAGTATCGACAGGTAAGGTGTAGAGTAATCTTTGCCAGTATTCTTTGAAGGTTTGCTGCCATTCAGTTGATTTCAGATGAAATTTATAGACGCCACATTTGAATGAAAACGATAACAGTAATTAGTTATCACAGAAGTTCTTTCAGTCGCCGCTTAGCAGGAGACTGCTATCTCTCTCTCTCTCTCTCTCTCTCTCTCTCTCTCTCTCTCTCTCTCTCTCTCTCTCTCTCTCTCCAAAACGATTGGGATTTTATTAAGTAATTTAGTGATTGAGATAAAGTGCTTTATTTATGGTCGTCATTTGAAATGTGTTTAAGAAACTGGTTAAGGTAACGGTATGATTTTTGCTATATTTTTCCTTGTTACGTAAAACCACTGTGCATTACTTCTGAATGATGCCCAAATTTCAGTGACTTAAAATGTAGATCTTTTGGTGAATATGGCCAATGGACTTTGACTCTCCTTACCTCTTAAAATTTTTCTTAAGGGAAGCTCCACTGAATCTCCTAATCCGTCCCAGTCTCATCTCTCATTGTATTTTGAGTTAGTAAAGAAATACTCATGCAAAGGTCAAACGGATTTCTGTTTGAAAGGTTATACTTTTATTAAGAGTATCCTTGCATCAGCATTGCAGTTTTTTATTGGCGTGTTGACCTTATACTTTATTGTAAAATTCTCTGGATATTCCGCGCTTTAATACAAAAATTTTAATTTTTCTTCACATTGAATTTTGTATCATTTTTTTTCTTTTATTTTGTATCAATTTTTTTTCTTTTATTTTAGTTTCCCGACGCCTCACGAAGGCCCTTAAGAAAACTGGTTATGTTTTTTTTCTTTCTCGTATTTAAGATCAAGAAAAAAAAAGAGTTTATTTTCAATACTGATCTCAAGTTGTGGTAGGCATTGTCATTGATTTGAGGTATTGCACACGGTTTCTTTTATATTTCGATCGTGTTGTCGTTTTATTAACTCGTCCTGGTTTCATGTATTGTTATGCTTTCGTGTCTGTTAATATCTGTTTATTTTTCGCTTTCTTGTCCGCAATTAAAGTATTTCAGCGTCGAAAAATAATTTATAACAACGATACACAGGAGGGAATGTGAACGTAGCCTGCAAGGAAATTTGAGGTCCTCCAAGCAGAAGAAACTGAATACGATTTAATAAGATTTGTACTGCCCCTTTTATACAGTATTCATAAACACATGGAAAGCACACCCGGTAGAAATCCTCGAAAGGGGCTGTTGAACTTTTCGCTTTTTTAAATTATTTCTCCAGACCAGAATCTGCTGAGATCATACACTTTCATGATACCGAAGGAGTTTCAGAAGTGCGATTAACAAGTGACGTGAGAAGCTAAGAGTGCTTTGTAAATAACTCTGATTTCGGGTTAAGTTTGACAGTTTTTTTAAGCACATTTCCAACAAAATTAACAAAGCTTCCTTTGGGAAAGTCAGGTTCATTTTTTTTTTTTTTTTTTTTTGCTTTTTGTATTAATTTTTTTTCATTTGCAAATACTTTCAAAGTGATAGAGAGGGACTGGTTATACTTAATGATTAAACCAGCGTGAGGCTGCTTTGGATGTAGAGCTGAACACTTTTCGAGCAGTGTTTACATAAGTTTGTCAAAATAAAGGTAGTTGGTAATTGAAGGTTTGACAGAAGATATATATATATATATATATATATATATATATATATATATATATATATATATATATATATATATATATATATATATATATATATATATATACATATCTCGTCTGTTTGTTTGAAGATGTTTGTTGTAACGCAGTGGCCGTTTAATGTAAGTATTGATTTTCTGCCCACTCGGCGAGGACAAAACAATTAGCAGCACGCACGTGCTCTCAAATGGTCTCACGTACTGAGGTGTTGCGTTTAGACGAGTTCCCTTTGAACCGGTGAAGTTATACACTTAGGACGGTTCAGGGTTTCTTTTCGATGTTATGCGTTTATATCTGTCATCATTATCGCCTCCAACGCCGCGTGACGTAAAGGTCCTCTGAAGTTTCCCCACTCCTGTCTTTCCCGTGCTTTGTCTTCCACAAATCTTCACTCATCTCTAACTTCCCTTCTCATATTCTGGTAAGTCTGAGGCTCAACTCATTTGGTGTTCGCAGAAGCCCCGCTGATGCTATCACGTACAATTCTCTCAGGGTTTGTCCGAAGGATGTGTGCAAGCCATCTCCATCTCCACAGTCTCAAATAAAACGAAAAATTGAGGGATGGGGAAAGAGTGGGACTTAATCCCATAGCAGTATAGGTTCTCTTGAAAGGTGGAAAGGTGGGAGGTGGGGTGGGGAATAGGGACAGGAAGAGAGTTTGAACTCTAGGGAAAGGGCTAAAATAGGAGTGCATTTCTCAGGAGATATTGTCTTATGAAATCATGGGTCAGACATCTTTGAAGAATAAATAAAATCACAAAAGAGCGAAGTGAGTTGCGTTATCTTTCCAGACTTTAATAGATTTGATTGTCGGGTCACAGCTGATTCCGTTTTTACTGTTTGGGCTTTTGCCGTTTAAATGGTGTTGAGCTATGTTCTGTTTCGTGCATAGCCAAACTTAATCTATTCAGTAGTTTCACAAATGCAGGCCACAGGGAATTTTAGCTCTGTACATCAAATGGTTTTAAAGTTTTCGGAGCCTTAGTGTGTATGTGTGTGTTTTCTTTTATTCTTATTTAGATGATGATGTCTGCAGGCATTTTTCTTGGGTCCATAAATGTAGGTGTCATCTAAAGAAAGAACAAACGGTGCCGATATGCGAGTCATCTCAAATAGTAAGCCGAGAATGATCCGTATGCTTAAGGACCTTTTCTTTTATATCAAAAGTGATAATCGAAAAAAAAAAAACAGAATTTTACCGGGCCATTTTTCCGACGCAAAAATATTGACATGATGAGAACGTGCAAGACTGCCTCCATCATATTGGCGTTGCCGATATTCACATGATTTTAAACCTCATAATGGCAGGTCAACCCCATACATTAGTGGGACTCATAATTGTGCTCTTGTTGCCATGTGCTCTACCCTTTGGAACTTGAGAGCTCATTGTCAACTGAGGTAATAAAGGCATTTCTCCTTTTCCAGTAACTTTGAAGATGGTTTGTAAAATTTAAGCATGCAGAATTCATATTGGAGAGAAATCAGGTATAATTTATGTGTCATACATATTCAGTTATCCAAGAAATGGTTATCTGAGAGAGAGAGAGAGAGAGAGAGAGAGAGAGAGAGAGAGAGAGAGAGAGAATGTAGCGAAGCATCGTTAATAATGATTGATGATTGCATACATTGTTTTAATACCCTACTTTCAGCATAATTGATCTTTGAAGTTACGATGCAGGTTTACCATAGGAATAGAATAGCATATTGCAAGTATTCTCTCTCTCTCTCTCTCGTTTTGCTACCTTGCTTGATAGAAAGGGAAATCTGTTGCAAGGGAAGTCTAAGATATTGTTCATTGTTTTTGTATAATGATTTTTGCATAGAAATCATTAAATTTTACGTACAATTTCAATTTACTGCTTTGAAATGTACTGTATAGTACGAAGGTAAAGATTCGTAAAACAATTATCTTGTGTTATATGCAAAAATTATATTTGAAACTAAAAGTATTCACATGATTCTCATTACCAAACAGCATAGTCACTTCTTGGGTGCAGGAAATAGATGGATGTGACCTTTATTCGTCCTTATTTTTAAACGGAAGTCGTTAATGAGAGCTTCAGACAAAGAACAATGGCTTTTCTTCTAGCCTCAAACTAGGAGACTGTGATGACAGAATATAAAAGTAAAAGTTTGTTTAAGGAATATGAATGAATTGCTTGTAAAATAAGGCAGAAATTAATCGAGACAAGCTCTCTCTCTCTCTCTCTCTCTCTCTCTCTCTCTCTCTCTCTCTCTGCGTTACAACGCCAACACCCTAGAACACTATTGCCTGGAATGTCCACTTGTTACCAATTTATTACCACAAATATTCACAGTAGTTGATGTATGTAAGCAATTGTTAACAGACTATAATTTGCTTGATGAAATTCTCATGCGCCATCCTCACTTTGGTGGTCACTGAACAAGTATTTTCACTTTCATCAAATAGACTGTGTGTGATATTAACTAGAGCTAGCCATTGTTGTACTCCATATGAATTCTATTGTATACGTTAATTTCCATATAGATGTAATTACTAATATTGTCACCATGTACTTAAATGTCTGACGCCAATGTGCGCAATAAATTGATTAAAACAAAAACAAAATCTCTGCGTTACCACAATGCATAATGAGTAAACACACTTTCTCCTTCATTTGAAATATGCCATTGTATGATCGTGTAAGTAAATTCATAACTGTCCTTGGATGTTGATATTGTTATTTTCCAAGGTGCATCTGGTTCTTTCGGGCAGACAGTTATCCACAGAAAAAGCGACTCGATTTTTTTTTTCTTTTTGTTGATCTGTTACTATAAAATTACTTCATTCCGCTGAGAGCGCACACACAAGGCCGCGAACTAATAATTGGTGGAATCACCTAACTAGTATTTTGTTCCTTGACACTTGAACTATGCGCCTGTCGGCATCACCTGTTGTCAGATGAAGTTGCTGGTCCGGTGCCAGCATGGGCTCTTTCTTATAAAATAGCCCCTGTCCACATTGGCTTGTCATTGGATGCTCTTTATTAAGTAGCATACAGACTAATAAGAAAAAATAATTTCGTTAATTTTTTCAAGATTATTTTTATTTTTTGAAAGCGGAACATTCCTGACCAATATTGCATATGTGTAGATATTACGTTTGTAGTTAATTTTTCGCGAGTTTTATTATTTGAAAGGGGATATTCCTGACCATTATTATATATCACATTGTCTATATGCAAAATCGTGTTTGGTCCTTGGTTAATACACGTAAAAGATCATTCCGTAGGGGGATTGTGCCGGCAGTGTACCTCACTCGGGGCGCTCTAGGCATTATTAAAGTTTTTGCATCGTCCCTTCGGCCCCTAGCTGCAACCCCTCTCATTCCTTTTACGGTACTTCCATTCATACTCTCTTCCTTCCATCTTACTTTCCACCGTCTCCTAACAATTATTTCTACATTATTTTCAGCGTTCAATGAGCTAAGAGGTCCCAGCGGTTGGCCTCTTGCCTAAATTTTATATTCCATATAAAAGTTCAGTGCTGTCGCTCTCTTTATCAAAAGATGTTTGCAGATGTGTTTGAATACGTGCGTATGAATTTACGTATTTCCAAATAACGTCATGTCAGGTATTTGTAGCTTCAGTACTGAAAATTGTAGTCAAAGAACACAACTGACTCAGTTGTACATACCGGATGTTTTCCTCTCACATAATTGAGTAAAACTGTTACGATTAGTCAGTATCGTTCTTTGCGTGTGTGTGTGTGTGTGTGTGTGTGCGTCAGAGAGAGAGAGAGAGAGAGAGAGAGAGAGAGAGAGAGATAGAGAGAGCTGTAAAAGCTCCGGATCTTTGCGTGACATTGGTCTTCGGAATCCTCACCAGGAATTCCGGTAAATAATGAACCATATTGCAAACGAAAGCAAGGAAGAGTTCGTTAACGATCATTTGTGTTAATGTTGGTAAGGACCGTGAGAATAGGTTTTTTTTATTATGCCTAATGCCTTCTAAGTTTGAGTGGAAAGTGGTACGTGTTGAGGATTTTTTCCAGTTTTTTTCTTATATTCATATATCACTTTGCCTCATATTTGTTTACTGCAATATCAGTTTTCAAAGTTACGCTGAAAAGTTAAGTCTTCCTACGTTTCATATACTATAATTACAGCGATAGCTAAGAGGACTGTCGAAAGTTTTCTATAATATTGTTATACGTTGCAAAAAATGTGTTTTTGATTATTGTACTTATTATTATTGATGGAGTTGCTGAGTTGTTGTCGTTAGCATTTGGTAAGAAGTGCACGGAAGTGTATCGTATTGCAAAATAAAGTAAACTAATTACGGGTTCTTTATAGGCTACTTTTTGCTTGAAATGGAACATTTTTTGGTTTGAATCCCACACTTCCTATTGTTTTACAGTGCGGGCTTTTTACCGTTTTACTTTACAGCTGACGTGAGAAGCCGTTTGAGGTTTCAGTTAATTACGTTTTCTTTATTTCATTTTAATGACATTTACTTTACTGTATTTAAGTTTTTGCGGAAAAGGGGATGTTTGTCTCAGTTGGAAACAATATCAGTTGTTAGGAGAACATTTATTTTCAATTCGTCAGCTATAAAAGTGTACACCAAACTACGTCCAAATTTTTTTTTCTTTTTCTTGTTTTTATTCCCGATTTTTCATGAGCGTTTAAGTCTCCTCTGTTTCATCTGAAGTGGGTTTGTTTTGCTGCTGTAGACAGAAGACAATTTTTTAGTCCTTCAAACGGCGCAAGATGTCACAAGCAATTAATTTTTTATCCTTGCGGTGAACACGTCCAAACTTTCACATTATAATTTGTTTGTAAACGTTGACTTTATACTACGAACGATTAATATTCTGATAATTATTTTTACCACGACAGTCAACACTGTTTTCTCAAAACATTAGTTTTATCATAATTACTTTGACTGCCTCATTTACTTGTACAAACTTATATGAGCGAATATTTTAAAGACGAAGGACAATTTCTTAGTCCTTCAGATAGCTCGAGTATTTTTTTTTTCTTATCCTTGCAGTGAACACGTCCAAAATTTTTTTATTGCCTCGCCCGAAGGTTAGGCGTTGTTTTTCATCATTGCTTCTGTGCGATATTTTTCTATGGTTGGAGGGTATGACCACCGTTCGTCTTGCACTTTTGGGGGCCATTTGCTTTATAGCATTTTTGTCAAGTGTTTGTCTTCTCTCTCTCTCTCTCTCTCTCTCTCTCTCTCTCTCTCTCTCTCTCTCTCTCTCTCTCTCTCTCTCTCTCTTGAAATTTTTTTAACACTGATATTGTGTTATGAACGATTAATAGTATGATAATTATTATTACCACCACAACTAGCACTCTCATCGCAGAACATTAGTTTTATATTGTAATTACTCTGACTGACTCATTCATCTTTTGCAAACATATATTATGCTTCTGAGAGATGAATATAACTATGTAGGATAATGCCCCATCTGCAATCCTTGTCATCTTACAAATTACCTGTCATTTTCTTTTGCATATGAACTGGAAATTTTTTCTTCCTTTGCAACGTATTAAAAGTCAGGGGAACTACAATGCAATATATATATATATATATACACATACATACATATATGCATACATTATATATTATATATACATACACATCAAATACATATACACAAATATGTATATATATGTATGTATGTGTGTGTTTGCGTGCGTGTGTGTGTAATATAATCTGAACATATGGCCACGAGGAAAGAGAAACAACGGAGGGCAAGATCTATCGCCATAATTTGGATCTAATTCTGTGATTTCCTTTTCCTCGTGAACACACACACAGACACATACACACACATATATATATAAATATATATATACCGTATATATATATAATATATATATATATATATATATATATATATATATATATATATGTATATATATAATTTATATAGTAAGTAACAGTTTTTTAGTGTAGCATTAAAAAAATTAATTGCGCCTCTTTGCACAGGAAATAGCTCTGGTTCGAACAGGTGGCACAGTCGTTCTTTCCTCAGTGAAATGAGTGACAACTACGAGAGTGACAGTCACTTTGCGCAGCTTTTTATGATTTGGTGGTTAAAAAGTCTGAAAGACTTTCATAGTTTTTAGGTCGAGGTACGTTTTTTTACAGTCGTCAGCCACCTGGTTAATAAAATAAGAAAAAAAAAATCTGTAATGTCAGTGTTACCAGTTGAGTTTCAAACCTATGCTCCAAGATGTCTTTGCCAAATTACTGCTCTCTGTACCCATGTCAAGTCCTTTAATGGGATTGTCTGGATTCATGCCCTTGTTTAATGGTTGTAAAATATATTTCCAATAACGATAAAGATATGTGATTGGCATTTTATCCAATCTGTTTTTTTAAAGTGGGTTCGCAAATGTAATTTTTTTTTCATCCCTTTGGAATGCGTATTTCAGTGTGAACAGTGACAAATCTTTAGGAGACATAACTTGATGAATGGAAAAGCTTTTCTTTAGGAGGCATAACTTGATGAATGGAAAAGCTTTTCTTTAGGAGACATAACTTGATGAATGGAAAAGCTTTTCTTTAGTTGACAACTTCGTGAATGGAAAAGCTTTTCTTCAGTAGACATAACTTGAGGAATGGAAAAGCTTTTCGTTAGTTGACAACTTAGTGTATGGAGAAGCTTTTCTTTAGGAGACATAACTTGATGAATGGAAAAGCTTTTCTTTAGTTGACAACTTAGTGAATGGAGAAGCTTTTCTTTAGGAGACATAACTTGATGAATGGAAAAGCTTTTCTTTAGTTGACAACTTAGTGAGTGGAGAAGCTTTTCTTTAGGAGACATAACTTTATGAATGGAAAAGCTTTTCTTTAAGAGATATATCTTGATGAATGGAAAAACTTTTCTTTAGTTGACAACTTCATGAACGGAAAAGCTTTTCTTTAGTTGACATAACTTGAGGAATGGAAAAGCTTTTCTTTAGTTGACATAACTTGAGGAATGGAAAAGCTTTTCTTTAGTTGACATAACTTGAGGAATGGAAGAGCTTTTCTTTAGTAGACATAACTTGGTGAATGGGAAAGCTTTTCTTTAGGGGACATAATCTTGATGAAAGATGGACACTAATTACTTTTTACTTAGATATAAATAAACTGTTAAGGGTCTTGACAGTTTTTCAGTTCATTATATTTTCCTACAGATGGCGTGCTGTTCTTTTTTTTTCAGTTTGTCTCATTGCTCTGTGGAACTGTAGAGAATGGTAAACACTGGAGGTAAATACTTATTTTGCAAGTCCCATAAAATGTATTCCTTACTCTTTATATTGGGGAAAACTTTAGGTTTGTGTTGACCAGGTTTGTTTACAAAGAGAAAGAATGTTTAATGCTTAAGTATCCTCCGTCGTATTTGTTAAACATTTGTATATTTAACGTTTTGTATAGATTCTTTTTTGTTCATTGATGTACGCAGAATTAAGACAATTTTTGCTTTCATTCCTTGCAATGTATACGAAGCACGCATAGTACTTTAATCGATTCAAATGTACAATCAGATCCCAGACGATTTTTGGGAATAATAGGATTTTTATACGATTAGAATAAAAAGACATACTAAGACTTATGCAAGAATTTTATGTTATGTTAGATTCAACTGATAATGGAGCAAATGATGATATTTGTTGATTTGTAATACTCTACAACTCCGGGGAAATTTCCAAAGCAAACTACATATTGCGTAAGGGAATTTATCTTTCCGAGTCCTAGACAGAAAGGAATCTTAACACGACAGAAAGAAAGTTTATTCCTGTTGTATCATGTGGTAATCATGTTGAAACAGAATGAATGGATGTATGCACCTGTAAAGGCATCAACATTTAAAAGAAGAACGAAA
Source organism: Macrobrachium rosenbergii (assembly GCF_040412425.1). Lineage (NCBI taxonomy): Eukaryota > Metazoa > Arthropoda > Malacostraca > Decapoda > Palaemonidae > Macrobrachium > Macrobrachium rosenbergii. The sequence continues at coordinate 10,409,245 of NC_089752.1, forward strand.
AAGAAGCGAGTATATATTTTTATGGCTTTGCTTCTCATCACGTTTTATTTCTGGTTGCATATTCCTTAATCAATTTTTGATTGATGTCTATAGTCGTGATGGAACTACGGTGAAGCAGACACTGATATTTTTTATCATTCATGCACTAGTACTTGATAGTCCTAGTAGCGTGTCTTAGAAGCGCTTTGGTTTTCGTCCTTACTGGTGATAATAAAATAAAAAAATAAGTATCATTATTTCCATGAGTAATTGCAGTTACCATTATATCTGTGATACTCAGTACCACAGTAATGACATTGGGAAAACTTTCACAAGAAAACTATTCAATAGATTTAGATAAAAAATTTTGCAAGGTCTTAATACAAACTAATAAACTCTCATGTGTGTTTTTAAGTAACAAATGTAGTTTTGAAGAAGTGTGCGTAGTCAAGCTTTAATGGGTAGTGAGTTGAATATTCCCTAACAGCAAAAGTAGTGGATTAAGATAATTATGAAAGTCTCTCTCTCTCTCTCTCTCTCTCTCTCTCTCTCTCTCTTCTCTTGTAATTTGTTTGTAAGCATTGGTGGAGGTTTGGTGAATCAGACCGTGATATTTCATATCATTCATATACTATTGTTTGACTGACCAAGCGGCTTATCTTCCCTTTGGAAGCCCCTCAGTTTTCGTCCGTTCTGGTAACAATAAAATTAGTGACATTATTTCTATTATTATCATTGTATCTGTGATTTCAGTACCACAGTTATAACTTTTGGAAGACTTTTAACATGAAAGCTATTCAATAGAGTTAGAAAAAAGAATTTTGCAAGTTCCTAACACTAATAAAATATTTTTTCTGTCAAGTAACAAACACAGTTCTGAAGATGTATGAGTGGTCAAGCTTTAATAGTTAGTGATTTGAGTATTTCTCAACAGCTAAGGTAGTTGATTAAATTTAATGATGGGTCCCCCCCGTCTCTCTCTCTCCTCTCTCTCTCTCTCTCTCTCTCTCTCTCTCTCTCTCTCTCTCTCTCTCTCTCTCTCTCCAGTCCTAGGTAAAAATTGAAATGTATCTTGATATTTTTTAATTACACGTTCCGTGGATGCCTGAATTACTGAGCATTTCATTGGGATGTCGATGGGAAGTGAGAGAATACAAAGAAAGAGTGCAAGATTTTATTAAACATGGAATAGGACGCAGTATTTCAAACTTGAGAAAACTCAAGGGTTTACAAATGAACATAATCAGTAAATATAACGACCTGCTGGTGTATAAAACTCACGACTTTTAAGTGTGAAATAAAAGGTAAAATTCACTTTCAACACCCAGCACTCTTAGAAGTATATGCACTTCTATTGCTTGCTTTGCTCAGTTACAAAATATTGGCGGATAGCTGCCCCGGAGATCATCGGACGGATCATATCGGCATCGTACAAATTTTCAGCTGGATATGTGAGGCTGAACAGTCAAGCGGCCTAATCATTGTGTAACTGTAAACACGTCTTGGATACACGAGTAATAACCTTTGCATAACTGAAAGCCATTGTTTTCTCAATATTTTGTTTAACCTCTCTTGGAGTATCTGTTTTCTCAAGTAGAACATAAATTCTTAAGGAGATGATGAATACTATCAAAAAGAGTTTGGCGTTTTTCAGATTTGCTCCATCAACTGCAAAATGTTATCCAGTTATTTTCGATTCTTGTGCCGGTTATCTAGGTCACTGCCACCTGTGGCATGTTTGTTTACACCAACCAAAGTGGTTTCTGCTCTACTGGTCTTTGTTGCCAGCATAACAGTAATCATTGAATGCAGTGCCGAGTTGATTCCAAGCAGTAGGTTTAGCGAGTGCTTGAAGATACAAGTTCTCATTTCCGAACACCTAAGACGAGTAAACAATCCAGTCCACAATTTGTAAAGATTTGAAATATTCGAAATGAAAGTTGATGCATCGGTTTAGTTACTCCAAAATTCGTCTCCTTACGTCGTTTGGCGATAAAGTCGAACTTAGTGAATAATATTGAAAATTATGTTCTTTCCTCAAATAACCTCAAATTTTGATCGTGTGCATTTAACACGTGAACCTGGTTGCCAGAGGTTTCCTCAAGGTTTAACATCTTGCACAAAATTGAATCAAATCATTCTGTTTTGTGTTCATGCTCATTTGAATGCCATATTTAGTATATTTTTCCTCGAACAAGTTTATTTTGCAAGTGAAATTATGAACTAAGGTTTTTATTTGTTGCTTGCTGTCCAAAAAAGGAAATTCCAAAGAATTCATCGCGCCATTAACTTGGTAGCTTTGTAAATCAGACTTCGGACTGAGGCAAAAATTTTTACATACTTACACTGAAACCTTCGTCGAAAATTGTGAAGTAGGTCTCAAAGCCCAAACTGATGCTTAGTTGGAAGGACCTTTGTCGTCACATAATTACTGATAATGTATATACACTTAGTGTATTCCATATAGACTGCAATTATCTCGCAAAACGACAGTTATTCGTATGTGGTTAGTATTATTTGGTGGTCTGTCAATTCGCTGGTCATTTGAGAGCCTTGAGATTAACTGATCCAGAAAAAGTCTCTCTCTCTCTCTCTCTCTCTCTCTCTCTCTCTCTCTCTCTCTCTCTCTCTCTCTCTCTCTCTCTCTCTCTCTCTCTCTCAAGCTTACACATGCATGTAGGTGTGGTTATTTTGAAGTTAAAGTAAGTGTACATAACATAACATGGGAAGAATTAGACAGACGGAAGAGAATTAAGCAATCGCTTGCTCATTATTGTAACTAGAATTCCTGTGTAAAAAAAAAATGAGAAATACACTATGTGTGTTTCTCACTCCAATTTGAATCATAAGAAGAAAACTGGAGTTGCAGATTGAAGTATATTTTAATAACGGTGGTGTTTGGAGAGCACAAATGTTCATGAGCATTGTCCATTACCCGACTCCGCAACGCTGCTTATTACATCATAAATATAAACGTGCAGCGTGTTCACTTCAATTTTAAAGTTGTAAGCGGAACAAATAAAAAAAAATGTTTCTCATTAAGATTAAGTTTGCTTGAATCATTTTCTAAACTTAATCCCCATTCGAATTAGCGTTAATTTCAATCACATGGTAAATTGGTCGTGACGAAACCTTTCAGAATGTTATGAAAACTGTGTCAAGCTTTTATACATTTTTACACGAAATATTAGTCTCACAGTTCTAATCATTACTAATTTTGTAAATTTACAAGGACATTAACAGTTCAGTAAGATGTTTAGATTAGGGTTGGCTGTAATGAAATGAAACATTTTAATTTAACACAAACTCGCTGCATATCTTTGAACCTTCTGACACAAATGTCATGGGTTGAAAGTAATTCTTATTGAGGACCTTCAAGAATTAGGTATTTTAATATTTCTAAGACCGAGATCTGTAGATATAGTTAAAAATTATTAACAAACTTGTAAGTAACTAGTACTGATACATATTAGTAGGTAAAATACGTAGCCATGTGGTTTTGAGTACAGGAGGAGTTATAAAATAATCAAGCCAGGTTAGCCAAGAAATATTTAATGATAGTTATAAAGTCAGTCATTATTGCTAGCTATAATGATAGCTATAAAGTCAGTCATTATTGTTAGCTAGTTGCTTAAAAATTTTTGACTGCAAAATTTCGGTGGTCTGAAATATTTACTTATATTTGAAGTCGAAATTACATGTTAATTAAAGATCGGCTGATGCCTTACTGAACAGAAATGACCTTTTTATTCTTTATTTAACCGAAGGAGTTTCAAAGTACCGTTCTTTCATCGTTAAACACAGCAATACAGGTTAAATAATTTTGGTGTATTCAGCTTAAGAATCCCTATATTCTGAAAGTTAGATTTTATAATTATCGGGATTCTACAGCTGCCACCTGGCAGGCAAATCGGTATTTTATATTTCAGCATGAGTGCCCAAGAACACAAGTAACCAAAAACTTCATATTCTGTATGAAGACTTGGCAAGCCAGTCACCAACAGCTTTTTATTTCTGAATAAAAATTGTTCTGCAACAACTGGCTCAGCAGTTCCGCAGTAGCTTAAAGCTCTGCATATCCAGAGGGTTCAAACTTGAGATTAGAAAACGTGGCTGAAACATGTCAAACAACATGGTGAAAGGGCTTATGTTGCCCGTTAGGGAGGTACTCTCTTAGACTAAAGACAAGGCAAAGGAGACAAATCTCATCTGAGAGTATGAGGAGCAATAAAGAGAAATTACTGGGATTTACCAAAAATGGGAAATTGCTCTTTGCCAACTTACAAGTGTATACACATGGATGTTATGGGTCAACCCCAGTCCTTTTTGGGATGAATACTTTTTACCCCTTGACCTTGCATCATTTGTTGTTCAAAAATGTATTTCTGGATGTATTGGATGATATGGGTAAATAACCTCGTCTATTATGGTGTTTAAAAGCCCAGCAAGATGATTAACCAGTATAAGAATACTACTGATCTTATGAAGGATGCAGTGTTTAAAAAATATATAAAAATACTGCTGATCTTATGAAGAATGTCAGCTTCTATAAACAATAGTTTGTAGAAGCTGACATTCTTCATAAGATCAGCAGGATTTTTATATTTTTTTCTTTAAACATTTCATTCTTCACAAGATCAATAGGATTGTTATATAGGTTAAACATGGGAGATTCTGTTGTTGCTGAAACTGGCTTTCTTCTTAAGATCAGCAAGAGTTAGCTTTGTTGAAGCTGACATTCTTCACAGATCAGCAGGATTTTCGTCTATTGAGACTGACATTCTTCAGAAAATATAAGGCTGTTTTTTTATTTTATTTCATCTTTGCTATTATGGGATTTTACTTCATTTCCGTATAATAGAGAATTTATAGGCATCTGTGGTTTACATAAATGTAAACGTTTTTCTCTCATATGTATATAAAAAAAACAATTTATTATCAGTATCGGCGGTCGTAGTAGTTGTACCGTTAGTTTTAGGCATCAAATCAGTCAGTCAATCATTCCACATTTCTCGAAATTAAATTATTCAATATTCAAAGGAGGTTGCAAATCATCAGTGATAATAATCTGCATGATATCCCAAAATTAGTGCGTAACAAAGCAGCTTTGGGAAGGTGACACCATGTTGAAGCACCCGATATGCTGTAGACCGAGTACTCCGCTCTCTCTCTCTCTCTCTCTCTCTCTCTCTCTCTCTCTCTCTCTCTCTCTCTCTGTTTTATTTGTCTCTTTATAGGTTGTTAAGACCCGTAGCGAAAGCATTTTTTTTTTTTCGTCCTCTTAAAAGCCCATAAAACCTACATGAAAATAGAAGTAAAGAACCACCAAACGCAGCAATTACGTAGTTTAATGATGCGATGATACATCTCACGGACACCATCAAGGGAGTGGTCGACTTTCATGACCACTCGGTTCTGTTATATGCTAAATTACGGTCGAAACCCCGGATTAGACAAACGAGATTTAGCGCTCAGCGCACGAACACAACTTTCCCGTTCGTTGGAAGTCATGAAGTTTCCGTAATACATTTTCCGTTGACTGCCGTGCTGTAGATTTGATCTTTACAGATATATATATTTATAATTTTAAACTTGAATTCATGGCGGTTTTTCCCCTTGATCATCATGTGGCACTTATGCAGATATTCATTTACAGTGCTTCTTTGAAAGTGACTTAATGGAGTTTTACTTTTAACAGAACATCGTTTTCACCGAAAATGAATGCGATTTCTCTGAATCACATAATTTACTTTTTATTTTTATTGATAAACCGCAAATTCCTGTGATATTGTGAGAAAGAACTTTAATAGTTATATTAAATGTTCTTGCATTCTTGAGGGGAACTGGTGTTAGTCTTCAACTTGGTTAAGGAATGTTTTTGAAATTGTTGATATAAAGAAATCTGATGGCATGTGTACGCTGAGTATATACCGATTAATACCATAGCATTATATACATTATACCAAGGTCCTTGCATTGTACTAAGCAGTAGTTATCTATCGAAAACTATTAACTAAGATGAAGTGAAACTGGATCTTTGGTTTCAGATAATATATTGTATATGAACTTATACACGGAAATGTATTTGAAACGGAGCCTATACAAGTTTCATGATTTTAGTAGATTTGTTTCGTCAATGTTTATAACAGCCTTATTTAAGTGCTCGTTGGAATGGGATATCTGAGTATTATTATTTTTAAATGGTTCATCTTGGCGTGTTATGCAGATTGAAAAATGGTCTTGTGAAATTTCAACCTGGGATTTCCCGGGCCCAAATTAGAAAAACATACAAACGTGTAGGTGTTGATAACAAACATGTATTGTTAACTGAAGGAGCTGCAGAACCCTGGGAACACACAGGGGAACCGAGCATTGGTATAACAAAAAGGTATTGTAGATGGATGGGCCTGTCAAAATCGTTGCATTTTCACTGTTTTTTAAAACGAACAATTCGCTAATCTTTTATATAATAACAATTACATTATCACCTTCAGCACCTTTTTTTTCCTTTTCTTGACTTCACATGCTTTATATGTAGGTATTTATTTGGAGCTGTATTGGAAAACTTTTATTTATTAATTATTTATGTATTTGCATGTGTGCCTTTTTCCACAAATGAACATTTTGGGCTTGTTTTTTCTAAATGCCTGCAAATAATCATGATAATAATCAGATGTAAGTGTTGGCCATATTTAAAAACCAGAATTCACTTAGACCATCGGTATAAACTCAAAACATCAATGTAGATGTTAAGCACTTTTTGTAGTTTTGTTGTTTTATGTATATTATACTTCCAGTCACTACATTTTATTTCATTGTGCCTCTGTTTACCTATTCGCTTGAAAGACAATCTTCGTTCTTACTGGGTTTCCGGAAACCGATTTCTGACAAAATTTATGAGTTGAACGCGGCCCTTAAATTTAGGAAATGAAGTGGTTCCTTTGTGACCACGCCCTTTTCTTCGACAGCTTTTCGTAAAACGTTCTGCCGTAATGGTAAGTTACGTTTTCCCCCACGTAACCCCAGGGCTTAACCTTGAGACTCCTTGTTGCGACCGACCGATGTTATCCTGTGATGAGTGCATGAGTCGTTTCCTTTTCATCACATTTTATCAATTCCCGAAGAACACTGGCGAAAATTAAGAGAGCAGATGCAGTGTGTTGTAGGTGAACAGGACTTACTAATATTGTTATTATATTTTCTTGTTTCCTGCCCATCACGTTTTCTTAATTCCTGAAGAACACTGGCGAGAATAAAGGGAGCAGGTGCGTTGCGTCATAGGTGAACAGGCCTTACTATTATTATTATTATTATTATTATTATTATTATTATTATTATTATTATCATCATTTTGTTTCCTGTTCATCACATATTATTAATTCCTGAAGAACACTAGCGAGAATTAAGAGAGAAGATGCGTTGCGTAGTAGATGAACAGGCCTTACTAATATTATTGTTTTTTTTTTCATCACGTTATTAATTCCTGAAGAACACTGGCGAGAATTAAGAGACCAGATGCGTTGCGTCATAGATGAACAGGCCTTACTAATATTATTTCTTTTCGTTTTCTGTCCATCAAATTTTGTTAATTCCTGAAGGACACTGACGAGAATTAATAGACTAGACGCGTTGCGTCATAGATGAACAGGCCTTACTAATATTATTATTATTATTATATTTTTGTTTGCTGTCGATCACATTTTATTAATTCCTGAAGAACACTGGCGAGAATTAAGAGACCAGGTGCGTTGCGTCATTGATGAACCAGCCTTGCTAATGTTATTATTTTTTTGCTTTTTAACCTTGTTACTTTTCATTGTTAGTGTTTCTGAAATATTCCCACAATAACACTGCGGTTGTTCTGCTTCCTTGTTACTTCCTGTGCCACCCTTCCTAGCTTCCTGCCACTTCCTCTTTTTCAAGAACTTCTTCGTGAGGGTGTTGTCAGAAACTTCTAATGTGTATGAACTCTCCCGCCCTTGTATCCTTCATTTTACCGATGGTTGGGTAAATACTCGTACTTTTTCGACAATGGGTTTGTCTGTGACTCCCACTTCTCCGGCGTTTTGTAAGATGTTAAATTCTTTTAAATTTTGTAGATATACGTTCACTCTAAAAGAATGTTACTTTATAGGCTTGTGACGCTGCTGTTTATCCATGAAAAAGACTTTATATGTTGAAATAAATAATATCTACGATTATCATCAAACACAGCAGGTTATATATTCTCGTACTGATGTCTTTATACCACACCGGAATCGAGAACTGAACTCCTCAGAAAACTGAAGTATGTAGCATTTCGTACCTGCAAAATTTATATTGATTTCTTTAGCTAGTTCATCTATACTTAGCGTATAGGAATGGTAAAAAAATATTAAAAAAAACGTATAACCATTCATGTGGAAAAAGCAAAAAGACCATCATCCTACATTGCAATGACTTTTTAAAAATTAGTGTCTCTTTCTCACTAAATTTCATATTGTAAGTGGACTTCTTGAACGTTCTTTTCAATTTCTTACCGAATGCAGCATCATAAGAAAATTTCTCAACAGTAACTGTTGAAGAATTTTAAAAACAAATTCATACAACGTTTCTGCTCACGAAAATCGCTTATGTTTATCGCATCTGGATACAGTTTCAATGTTTAGATGAGAAACACCGCCAGGCAGGGCCTCAGTGTCAGTTATTGAAACAAAAAAGTAATGAAGAAAGGTTTTAAGAGATGATCTTTTAAATTTAAAAATTAGTATATAGAAATCCAACTATTTTTAAAGCAAGGCTTTGGATTTGTATTCAGTGCTTATTTATTAGCTAGAAACCACACTGTCCTTGCCTGAAACGCTTGTATTGAACATAAAAAACAATTTTCCTTAGGCGTATGTTTTTAGCAACTGTGATAACCTGCTGATATATGGCATGAATTCATTCTTACTGACTGGTATGTAGGACTGGTAAAAATCGAAATAAATATCATTTATGAAATTCTTGACTCCGAAATGCATTCATTATATATATATATATATATATATATATATATATATATATATATATATATATATATATATATATAATATATATATACATATATATATATATATATATATATATATATATATATATATATTATTATAATATTTGTGTGTATGTATGTGTGAATGTATATGTCTTATGCCATATTCTCTAAGCAGAGGTTGACTCCAGATGCAACGTTACACAGATCCACTGCCACATTGTGGATGAAACCTCTATACAGAAAACTTACAAAACTTTAGCAACTTTAACCTTGGTTAGCCACGTAATATTTCTGCGGATTATGACTTACAATTTCGGAGAGCAAGCATCGAAAGCTGACAAACAATGGGATCCTGATTTTATGGGAACAAAAACTCGAAAGGGCCGCTATTATTGATGCGTCACAACACAAAAAAGAAAAAATGAGTGAAATTACACGTAACGGACAAGCAAACCCGACTGAATAGACTGCTGTTTTGTTAATATTCCTCGATTAAAATTCAATTTCAAATGGTCAGGAAATTTCTGTGTGGTCATGATCATTCTTATTATAAATCAGAAACGTTAAGTGAGATTCTACCAAAACCTAGATTAATGTTCCCTTAGACCAAAAATCCAGTGCTGTGTTGCTTGAATTGGATTATTAGTTTTACAGTATCCATAGTTTTATTACGTTTTCACTACTATTAATATTGTTCTTATGGTATTTTTATTGACTTCTGTCGGTATTATTATTGGTCTTCTAACTTCAGTCCACCCTGTTATTATCACTATATATGACAAAGTGAATGGATGCTTCATCGAGCATTGTTGCTCATAACGTGTGTATGAATTCGCTGATGCAACAGACTCGAGTGATTGTTAAAGTCCCCCTTCCAAACCACGACCAGTACACTAAAGTCTTCGGGGCGGACGCCTAGGGAAGATCCAGTAGGACAGGACAAGGGTGGGACCGCTAGTTTCCTCTCGGACAGATTTAGAATAGCATTGCGTAGCCACAAGTCGCCTTTTAATTGCATATGCCACAGTCACTTCTACTGTTACCTTCATAACTGTCATTCTCACTCGGATACTCCGTCTGTGCCTCCATTGTATTTGTGTTCTGTATTCTTATGTGGCCTGAAGTTAAAACAAAGCTATTTTTGTTTTTAAGCTTCTGTAAAATTTCTAAAATATAGCTGAAAATTGTAGACTACATTGTCTGAATTTTTGTTCAGTTCCACATTACGTGGATAGAAATCTCGTTGAAATTCATCTGTACTAACCACCAGGTTCATTGGAATTTATTACAATACATTTATAAAAACCGAATGGCGACTAGTTTAAAGATCGAAGTGCCGGGTCGTCAGTACTCTCTCTCTCTCTCTCTCTCTCTCTCTCTCTCTCTCTCGCCGTCATGTGCGAATAACTTTATTAGGTGCCTATAAAAAGACTCATACCCGAGATCCAACGTAGCTGTTGAGTCTTTCATGGTTCATTTGAACGCTATTGTTTAGTCACCTTTAGCGAGGCAGTATTCGGCGCATGCATGCAGAGGTCAGCGGCTATTTCCCCGCTGAACTTCCTTTCCGCATGGTTTTTGTTTTATATTGGGAAGGTTTGCAATTAGAGGTTTTTAAAGGATAGACTCTAGGAATACAGAAATTGCCCATTAGTAAAATAATAGTAAAACGACTGAAAATTTGAGGTTTAAAAGATTCTAATTTGATGTTAGAAGTGATATTTATTTTTATTTATTAATCAATCCGATGATTATATGAAGGTCATTGCTCTTTATAAAACAACAGTTTGAAATATTTAGTGAGAGTCCCACCTAAATTTGGTCGCAGTCATTTGAGTTGTATATCACTTGAATCAAGGGACTACGGGCTACCTTCTTATCAGTTTTATGAGGGTCTGATAAAATAGTGACAATTATACTAATGATCATATTGAAGAAAATTCACCATGGTGAATATGCAGCCGTGTTCAAGCCTACTATTCTCGGCATGAGCACACGTGGCTTCCTGAAAAGGGAATACTGGTGCAATCCTCAGCACCTTCCTAATGTACTGATGCCCAACTTTTATTCAACAGTAAATTACTATTCTATGATGCAATATAATAGAGACAAGAAATCGGTAACGATCGTTTCAAAGAGACCTCCTCGGCAATGGGAAGGTGAAATGATAGTTATAACGTCGTGCTTCAAATGTCACACTGTCTGGCTCTGTGTGAGGAGCTTCTCGCCACAAAGGAGTCGAATGCTTGGTAGGACTTCCGTGGCATGCTGGATGGGATGTGGGATGTGGTCGGGCGATTTGCTCCGGAGACCTTGAGAAATCCTTTTGAGGCGTTAGATCACAGGCGACTTGTGAGTGCATCACCAAAGCGTTTGGTATGTTTGACACTTGACTTTTAAACTAGATAAGCCAAGTTTTTATCATTTATTTTTTTTTAAAGAAGGGCGTCTTTTTGCGTTTATTCAAATATGCATCTGCTAACAGTTACATATCATCGCTTTTCATTAATTTAATTGTTCCTCGTTGTGGGTATGTATGCATTCGAGGACAAGGACATTGAGATGGGCATTAATGAGGTTTTATAGAACAAGGTTTTATTTTTTGTAATTATGCACACAAGTTCATAATTACAAAAAATAAAACCTTGTTCTATAAAACCTCATTAATGCCCATCTCAATGTCCTTGTCCTCGAATGCATACATACCCACAACGAGGAACACCAAATTAATGCAAATAAAGGATGATATGTAACTGTTAGCAGATGCATATTTGAATAAACACAAAAAGACGCCCTTCTTTAAAAAAAAATAAATGATAAAAACTTGGCTTATCTAGTTTAAAACACAAGTTCATAGTTCTTCACAATAGATTGTATACCGCTAGGTTTATATCTTTAGACGATTAGGTACGATCGTAAAAATGTGTGGGCCCACAGCTTAAAGAAAATTTGTCATTTCATAATTTTAAGTATGATTTATAGCTATCATTACCCTATTACCTTTTATTTACCAAAAGATTATTATGAAGGGCTTTGAAGGATAAAGAGGAAATTCAGTTTTAATAAAGTAGGCGTACAATTTGTCTCAGTTGTCATGAAATGGTAATAATTTTAGTTACGGAATTCAGATAAGCACAGGGGCACTTTCGGCCATTCGTCACTGCCGACAGTGAAAAGAGGGAGTTGCAGCGTTGGACAGTAAAATAAAGAGATCCAGAAAATAAAAATGAAGAAGTACGAGGTTCTAAAGGTGGAACTGGTAGCAAATCCAGCATTTGCGCTAAGAAGTAATAATTAGAGAGTTTGGACAGCAAGACTAAAGAAAGGAAGCGAGCATCAGGGAGTGAAAAATGCTAAAAGGTGTGTGCAGCAAGTGGCCGAAGGGAGGCTGCAAAAATCCTTTAGTAATGCCTACAGTGCACCACTTAAGATGCACTGAAGGCTTTACCCCCTGCTCGGCAAATGGGAATTTTACGTCTGATCATAATCTATGTGTCTGTTTAGTCACAAAATGTGTTTTTGTCCACAGTATAAGAAATCGAATGCTATATTTTTGCGGAAGATTTATCAGTTTTGGGATAGTCTCCAATATTTCTTTTCAATTGTCGAAGTCATTCCCCGAGTATTAGAACACACAAGCTAAAAACTAGCGGCCATTTCATGTATAATGACTATCACTTTCATCTGAAGAGACCGGAAAGGAAAATGTGTTTGAAAGGAAGTAATAGTTATTATTACATAACCGACGCTATGAGTTTACAAAGAATAAAAGTTTATGGAATCCGACCTGAATACTTCAGATTGGCTCAAGCGGAAGATGGAACCTTTTGGAATGAACATCCCCCAACCCCCATCCCCCATCCAAAAGAAAAGAGGGAAGAAATGAAAGAGAAAGGTATATAGGGGAACATTACATCTAGGCTGACCTGGCAAAGAATTTCACATACTTACCACCCGCCACATGAATCCGTGCCATAATGAATCCAAAATCTAAATATTTGCCATAATTGTGTCTCACAACACACACGGACACACACTATATATATATATATATATATATATATATATATATATATATATATAATATATATATATATATATATATATATATATATGTTATAAATATATGTTTATTTATATACATATATATTATATATATGCATGCACAAATACACACACACACACATACACACACATATATATATGTATATATATATATATATATATATATATGTGTGTGTGTGTGTGTGTGTGTAATGTGTGTGTGTGTGTGTTGTTTTATAAAGAGCAATGACCTTCATATAATCATCGGATTGATTAATAAATAAAACTAGATATCACTTCTAACATCAAATTAGAATCTTTTAAACCTCAAATTTCCAGTTATTTTAATAATGGGCAATTTCTACCTAAATCTATATATATATATATATATATATATATATATATATATATATATATATATATATATATATATATATATATGTATATAGTATGTATCTGGAGTTGTTGTAGAATGTAGAGAATAGGCTAGAGGCAGATGAGAATGATACAAGAGTGGAGGGGTGTTAGTGTTAAAGTTGAAATTCCATGTAAATGTGACCGTTGAAGATGTAAAGGAAATTAAAACAATGAATTATGGAAAACCACCTGGATTACAATAGGCAAGAGGATGGATTGGGAAGAGTGTGTATGGATTAAGTGTTTGATATGGAACATTCTGTGAAAACTAAAAAAATCATAGTGACCAAGAAGAAGACTGCTTGAGGGACAAAGGCTCAAAGCGAAAAGTACGAGTTTGATACAAATGAATACAAGAGATACAGTTCCGGCATGACCTATTTTAGTGAATATTTTTTGCAACAGTTAGTCTGTTACTGAATTCGTAACAGTGCATTGGGAGACTGTGAAGACTTTTTATTCGTTACTGTTAAGGGCAAATAATGTTTTCAGAGTCGATGACCTTTATAGTTGAAACTCACCTTGGTGATAGCTGCTAAGCCAATTATTTATGGAGAGGTTGGTCCGTTATACAAATTGGTATAATTGCACATGAATTGAAAGGTACTTTTCTAAAACAAAGGAAGAGTTTTGTTGGTACAGTATTTCCATGCTGTTGTTGGCATTTAGACAGTTTTCGTCGCAAATGTATTTTTGTACCTTTTCGCTTATGAATTTGAAATTCTGAACTGTACTTAAACATTGCTTTGCTGCGTAAACTCTCACGATGCTCCATTGTAACTTTATTCCTTCATATTTGCATTAATCCATAACGAATATTTTATAAACAATCATTTTACACTGAATATTATTGTATCCTCTTTGTAGTCCAAGTGGTTAGTTATTTTAATTTACTTTTGCCTTCAACATGCGTGGGTGATGAGGTATTGTTGATTAATCGCAGGAATTTATTCAAACTTTCATACATCCTAACGCCCCGTTCAGAATTTTTTAAGACACCTAACAGAGAGATTGAGCGAAAGCTAAATCCATTTCTCTAAACGACTTCATGATATGCGGTAAAAAAAAAAAAAAGACAGATCGACTCGAATTAAAGGCTTTTTTAGGAAGAAACCAGTTCCATGATATTTCCTTTACTTTTACAGTTGGATGTAATGGGATTTGGTCTCCTCTTCCATTCACATATACGCAGACGCCAAAGTCGTTGGTACTGTTCTCAGGTTTTCTTGGAAATCTTCCATAAGTTTTGCATGCCCTATGTTCCCGGTTAGTAAAGGGGACATTGTCTTGTATTTTTCTTGGGACTAATGTTCTGATAATCGTCTCCACTGAGTTATAAAGTTGCTAATATGTGTATATATATATATATATATATATATATATATATATTTATTATATATATATTGTATATGTATATATATACATATATAATATATACAGTATATATATATATATATATATATATATATATATATATATATATATATATATATATATACTTAAATTACCGAGCCACAAACGATTAGGCAGTTTAGTAAATTGTTGGTGTTCGCAACAGATTTTGATTAAATGAATAAGAACCAACGATTAGTCATTTTTCAAAGCATCAAAATAGTTTACGCTTTCAATAAGTATGCGGTGTTTGTCATTTCGTAATTTGGTAATGTTTATTGGTAAAGTATATACTGTTTGTATATTGATGCAGTTTAAAATCGCCTTTCCAAGAAAAGTTGGAGGGCTGCGTTCAGTAATCTTATTGAACACTAGTCAGAATCTACTTTTCCTTCATGAAGAAAGTAAAATGGTCACAGGAAAGACAGCAGTCTTTTTTGCCATTTTTATATTATTATATTAATATTAAAAAAGTTCATCTGAATCACGTATGAATCATCGCAGACAGACCAGGAAGGAATTCAAAATTATATCGATTGTACTCCCAGGAAATACCAGACTGCAGGTCGCGCGGTCATCTTCTCGATTCCCCCGATAGTTCTCGGTCGGTTAGTTGTTGCAGGAGGACTTTTTCTCTTTTTTCTTTAACTCTTAGCTTATTATCTGACTCGCCGGCTTCAGAAAAAATTCCTTTCTCGGATTTTGGAACTCGTTCTTGAATCATTAGTCTTGGATTGTTGTTCACGATTTTTTCACTTTTGTCAGTGTTATTTTCTATTCCTGTAGTTTTGTGGTACCAGACGTGAAGGGTTTTCAGAACAAAAGAATTTTAGGAATAAACTTGAACTGTTGTTGAGCTTGTATTTTCCGTGCTTGTTGTCTAAAATCCATCTAAAAGACTGTAGTTTATCTCTTATTAAGGACTTACCTTCTGATAAGAGGGAACATTTCAAGCCGCTGTCACCTTTTTGTAATAATTAGTTATGTTTCATTTGCAGGACTTCTTAAAAATCATTGTGTTCAAATGAAGTTAAGATTGAAGTTAGACCAACATTTCCCTTTCGCCGCACATAATGCGTATGAGATGGGTTCTTATGTCATTTCCAAAATATGAATTATGTCTTCTGAATGAGGGAATGGTCACTTGGTTCGTGGCGCCCTTGTTAGCACTGCGTTAAAGATACTGAATCACTTCTTGTGTGAGTTATCCTTCTCCATTTAGGTATTAATGTTGCTTTGGGTTTCTTACTATTTTCATCTCTGACTGAGTGATTTTTTCATGTGTCCTTCCCGTTTTTACTACAGATGAAGTCAGATGAACAGGATAACAAAAATATTAATAACAGAAATTTATAAATTTTGTCAAGTAGGCCATCGGCTAAAGATCTTTGGCACGCTTTTAGGTAATCCGGTAGCGAATCCAACATTTCACTAAGCATGAAGATATTTGAATTAAGTCAGCTTTTGTATGTAACGCCATAAATAAGGCCCTGCAGTGGCTGTTTGTCTGAGTATATCAATCAGCGTCAGTTTCCTGACTCTGTTCAGCGATGGTTGAACGGTGCTCTCTGTTATTCATTGCTTTTAATGATCTTCAGGTCAAGGAAATATGTCCTTCTTCCTCTGAAAATAATGTATTGTGGGTAGGAAAATTCTATGATAGACCATATATTTATATGTCTTGCGCCACCATTTTGCATCTTCGTGATTCATGTGCTTCGCGTGATAAGTTGTTTATGATCTATTCAGTTCGTATAGAAATAGTTCATTTCTCTTTCAGTAGGAGTTCACTCGTGTTAAAGTTTATTACAGTAATAATTCTGTGATATTCAGCGTTAAACTCGCACTTTTCCTTTCGTACTGAAGATCATTATTGTTAATGGAAGGTTATTGCCTGCGGAGAAAGTTACATTAAATCATCAAGAGGGAAATTAGAGCCCCGGAGGGCAAATGTTCCATGAACGTGACCGCGATATCTTACGAAAATCGTATCAGATTTTACGATGCTCCAGGCAAGATGTGCATTCTGCTGTGCCATTTTCTAGACCACCTTCGTAGCAGACTAACCTTTCGGTCGCTGAAGTGGAAATTTAGAATCATCTGCAGGATAGATTCGACAAAGGAACACCTAGTGCTACTGCAAGTCATGGGACCCTCAAGTCCTTTGTGTGTGTGTGTGTGTGTGTGTGTGTGTGTGTATTCGATCTGCGCCAGTTAGGGGATGGTTAGCGATATCCATATCCATATCGACATTTGATGCAGAATTTCATGTGAAATCGACAGTCAGTTTGGAAGAGCCTCGTCATGCTAAGACCCAACGTTTCTAAACGTTATAATTTCTTGGTTATTTTTTTTACACCAATGCGCGTGCCTCTTTTTATTTCCTTCTTTTTCTTCTCGTTTTCGGGCGGTCGTTGCCCGTGACGCCTGACCCGATGACACGTACGTCTTTCATGTGACAGAAAGCGAGATTGTTCTGGCAGACTCGAGACAGAGAAAGTGTATAACCGTGCTGTGGTATCTTCTTGCAGTCTAACCTCTTATTTATACTGAAAAGAAAAGTTCCCGCCACATGTGTTTCATGGAACTTGAAACCGGAAAAGTAATTTAACGTTTAATTTTAAAACACTTAAAGGGTGTCAAGCACTGAATATATCTTTTTCCCCTTCTAATCGCAGCTAATAAAAAACTGATTTGTTTTTTACATTGCATTAGCTGACGGAAACGTATGATTCACTGAAATAAAAACTAGCAGCTATATATCGAGAACGTGGGACTTGATCTATTCATTCAGATCACACGCACACAGCCACAGCGGAAACTAAAGGTTTAGTCCATTGCTTGTGTGAAAAATCGGCCAGAGCCCTTGCAATTGTTCCTTATTAAGTGGTGATAACCGGAGAGGCTTTAATCAGTTCATATCACATACCCTACCTGATAGGGAGAAATAGGGAACTGATCAGTGAATGCTCAATATACGCTTAATAATGATTCGAAGTGACGAAAGATTGGTTAAAACTGATTAAAGAAAAGTAAACTAAGAGAAAACCATTACTTATTTCTTTTATACTAATTTCCCCTTGGGGATTTTTGCAATACCATTTTATTTATTGTTATCGCAAATTTTAGTTGAGTACAAAATCTATTACTAGTCAATAAACTTATTTTCCATGCGAACAAAATAAACCAAAAAATATTTTATCACACTGCGATTGGGTTTTATGAATACAAATGCAGTACTTTAGCTTACATTGTTCCTTTGATTCTTTATTTTTTTTTTCTAAATATTCCTTTCCTGAGGAATCTTTGTTGTGGACGTCATCGAGAAAATATTGATGATGAATGAGACTGATGAAGACATGTATTTTACTAAGATTATGCTTACAATTCCATTAGCAGTTCTTTTGTCATAAACCCCAGTGTTGAAACGTATAGTGATTGGCATAACCTCCAGCTTTCTACTTCTGCATGAACCTAATCCATGGTTAGATAACTGTAACATTGCAGAATAAGGACGGTTTCATTCCTTATACAAAACAGTGTTGGAAAAATTAATGGAACTTCTCTTATTCCTTATATTCTCATAATGACTTTGCTAATTAACCCAGACAAGGTTAGCAACATAACCTATTTACTTGTGATGATGAAATCATTGATTGCGAAACACTCATTGCCTGTCATGATAATGTACAACCGGGTATTTATGAAAGACTTATTGAACATCATACCCATGAGCTATGATTGCACTTGAATGACTAATTTCGTAATGGGAGCGGAATAGCAATTGGACCATGTACAGTTCTATTACTTTTTTTTTTTTTTTTTTTTTGGTCTGCTACTAGCAATCTCAAAGAAGCATGACGTCACACTCGTAATGTATTCTCTGTAACAGATCTCAATTATTATCATAGCCTGAGGGCTTCCAGGAAAGCCAAACCCGTCAGGTAGGGTAGCTCTTATTCTTGTTACTCACTTACTAACCCAGTATGCAAATGGGAAAACCGCACAGTTTTCATCACTGGGGTTCATTCGTCGAAAGGATTATTTGTTCATTAAAGATATTACACAAGTTTTTACAGTCTCTTTACAAAGGTTATGGGTGATCTTTCATTCAAAGTCATTCTTCTAAAGAAAGGATACCAGGCTAATTGAGAGTAGCTGTAGTACTCGTAAGTTCATCGTCGAGCAGTTGAGCTGTTGCATTGCGGTTGTTACAGTACTTCCGGTGGTCTACGAAAATTAAATACGACTATTTTTTTTTTACTTAATTTGTGGGTTATTCCATGAACAGACTAGTACAGATCAACAGCGGCTGATTAATCATGCAAGATTATCAGCTGCAGTTGATTAATTATGCAAAGAAGAGTCCTTTTATGGCACAGTTGAGATGTTGAATAGATTCATTAGTATTCATTGCGTCAGTCATCGCTCACCCCTCTCTCTCTCTCTCTCTCTCTCTCTCTCTCTCTCTCTCTCTCTCTCTCTCTCTCTCTCTCTCTCTCTCTTAAATTTGCTTATGCATTCCTGCAAAGACAAGTCTCATAATTTTTAGTAAATTCAATTAAAAACGAGCTCTTACACATGTACGAGTATGTGAATTTCTTTGTGTGAGCACGTTCGTATCAATTAGTTGTTATTGAAGGTCAATTGTATAATCATGATTTAAGTTTTTTTACCGATAAAATTTATTGGAACATTTTCATGGTGATATGAGAAAATACAGATTGACTTCATGTGCAAATGGAGTAAAATTGGTAAAGATATGTATATTATCAATATATAATAGTCATAGCAAGCTTTTGAGCTTTTTATACAATAAAATATTCATACAGATTTTTTTTTCATTACATGGTAACCGGCTTGACTGACAGTTTGTCAGTTTATGCGAAACTGTGACCGAGAGTTTTTAAAGAAATGAAAAACTGGGCAATTGGACAGTTACAGGTAGTGGGCTTAAATCATAGAATAAGTTACGTCAGGATACTGTTTTTCATCTTAAAAAAGAACTTAAAAGACAGTAGTATCATTCCAGAATGTCGATAACTTTTTATTTCTTCGTCTATCAAGTTTTTATCACTATTCATAACTGATCCCATAACTTTACATTTTTGTACATTAGTCTCTTGTTTAGGAAAAAATGGAAGATGTATAAATTATTGAGGATTACGTGTTACATTCATATACTGAAACGTCACCGTATAGTCATTTTAATTTTGAATGATTTAGTCGAACTAATATATCTCTAATGATATTTTACATTTTGCGCTGGTAAACTACAGTACGTAATATAAGCTGTGTGTTAATGATACGCTGTTGTAATTTTATGACGGATGAAGGCACAATCATCCTCTTTATAGCAGTATCATCAAATCTAGAACCGAAACAGTAAAGCTGGTTGACAAGTGTTAGTTAAATCAGCAACGATCCGGCAATTGAGACCAGTCTGTCACTCAGTGAATGTGTAGAGGATTTGGTGTCACACTCCAGGCGAAGGTCGGTCAGTCACTTTTCGGAAGTGTATCTCGTTTTGGAGATCAGTTAGTGATTGTGAAGTCGAGATAATAAACCTTATAAAAAAACATCATTGCCCCAGAAACACACTTCAATAGTTTCCTTTGTAATTCGTTATGGCAGATCTTTGTTTTGTTGTTTATGTTCCCTCCTAAAAATCCCAGTGTTGGTGGACGCATTGCCTGTATTGAGACTGGAAAAAATAGATTTTTACCCATCAGTTAACGGTGAAAATCATCCGAATCACAGAGGAAACAAATAACGAAATATTTTTCATTGTGCAAGGGAAAGTACTTTAATGGATAATATCGAAGGTATCTTCGACTTTTTCTGAACTTCAGCTTTAGTGTGACGGAGTTAAAACTGGCCGATTGATCTGATTTTAGACCCGGAGTTATAACGGATGCAGTTTCATGATCATAAAGTTTCCTTTTGTGCGCTATTTTTATCTGATCGGGTTCATAACAACTCATGTACTATTCCTGGCGGATAAATGCCCCATCAATCTCGGTACTAGGAAGTATCGTCATGACTTTTTGAGTGGTTGCTGCAGTGTTTTGCAACACAGTACGTAGATGGTTGAGGACACATGACGTGTGGTGTAATTCAAGTTTAATATAGCACCACTTCACCTTCGGTTGCCATCTCAAATGGCAGAAGAATCGTATCTACGTTCTGTATATTGAAATCACTTGTAGCTTACATGCTTATCTTATTTCTCACCATATAGAGCATTAAATTTGCTATTGTTTTGTGAGATTGAACCTTCATGAAATCTGAGATACTGTTGTTTGAAACGCTTCCTGATTCTTACTCAGTTACCCTTGCCACTCCCCTCCCCCCATATAACAGCGGTGGCGGCTGGATTAGCTTAAATAGTATTCCTGCCTTGATGCTTGCGCGATACTGAACGAGTTGGACACCTATAATCACCTAAAGGTCACTGAAGAGCATGAAGATTAGCATTTTATTCAGAGATATATGGGAGAGGCAATCACAGATACAGTTAACTTACAAAGGTTACTTTAATGTACTGCATGTGTTAGCAGATAATTAACGTGACGGATACTCGTAAGGTAAGATAACTATTCCCTGAGAGTTGAAGTTCTCCATGTCGTTATTGCAGAGCGGAATCAGAGAGAGAATAAGAAAAGATAATATAAAGTGCGTACTTTGAAAGAACTGTATTCGATAGAGTTCTCCTACCTAGTCGGCTAATGCAAACAAAAATCTTCAAATATGAATTGAAAATGCCGAAGTTGTACCGTCATTGCACCTAACATTGTCTTAGATCTTTTACAAGAACCCGAAAGAAGTATTACCTTAAGTAATGTATGTTTTAAGAACAATCGTTCAAGAAATAGGGTGGGTTTAACAAGCCTCCAAGAACCTTTTAAGGTAAAAGTAGAGCAACCGTAAAAGAATTTCCGAATTTAGGTCATTCGTATAACTTATTTTTGTAGCAGGTGCATGAAAGTTTTCACCATAATTATCGCTGCCGATACATGACAAGGACATTTCTTAACCAGGCAGCGAATTAAGCAGTGAAACTGGTTGATCGATACGTGTTTGATTGATTGGTGTATTTTATTGTAACAACTATGCAAGGTCTGGAAGCTACATCTATAGACCTTGCATCTAGACTCATTGAAAATGATTGAAATTTTAATGGCATCATCGGAAGTCAGCTTACTCTTTATTAAAGATGCTTTCAGTCCCACAGTCCTTTGCGAAGATCATTTTACTTTGAAAATACACTTTTATCAGATCCCTCTCAAGGAGGACGTACAAATATTTACTCATAATTGGTGCAGATTAAAACACAGCTTCGTCCCAAAGAACATGGCTGGGTGAAAGTGATGCCTTTTTTTCGTGTCAAGTCACTCTTGACTTTTTCTTGGTTTTTGAAGAGCATTATTGGTAAGTGAAAAATAGCAACGCGTGTACGAGAGAAAACCGCTACAAAAAAAAAAATATCGTTTTTGCCTGCGGACGGAGAAACCTTTTAGTATTTTTATCGTGTTATTGTCGTCTTTAGTATTTCTGGTAAACTTTCCCAACATTGAGTGGTGATGAGTAAAACTCGGTAAGTTATATTTGTTGTACAGAAGATAGCCGGCATTAATTTTTAACTGCACATTTTTTTTCTGAAAAGGTCTCTTCTCAAGTGTTGTTTATGAGAAAAATCGTTATTGCTATTTTTGTCTTCATGACATTATTCACCGTCATCTTGGAATAGGCAGTAATCCAGTAATGTTTGCGAAAGTTGTTGCTTATATCCATGTTATAGAATTTTTATCTTTCGTGATACGCTCCAAACTACTTTTTGTCATATTTTCCTCTTCTTTAAGCAACGTTCATCTCTTCCTTGTAAATGAAAATAAGGAAATTTCTGCCAATTAACGTGTCGATAGTGATCTGTGTTAATTTAAAAATCCAGGTACTTTAAAAAACATAGTGAATCTTTGGGAGAACTTATTACTGACAGCCACGAGATATTTATGTCTCAGTTAATACCGTTAGTAGACTGGTTTCTTTGGCGTCAATAACCTTCGTGGTTGTGACGCTAGGTTAACATGAACAAATCAACTGCATAGAACTCGCTTAGCCCTCTTTTTTTTCAATCCTTGCATTTTAATTGGCTGTTTATATATAATTTTACCAATTCTAATTTTATAGTAGCCTTTGATTGCTTGCAACATACTCCTGAGTTTGTTGCAATTGTCTTCAGGTGTTGGTTATTTATTTATGTCTTGTAACCAACATCTGTTAACGCTACATACGTGTGTATTTAGAGGTAACACATGCACCAACATAATCGAAGATGCTTTTGGTCATATATGATGCAAATTCTCGACAAAGATGTTCCGGTAAGACAGGTCCAAGTTGAGAGAGAGAAAAGTTTCGGGAGCTTCTCTCTCTCTCTCTCTCTCTCTCTCTCTCTCTCTCTCTCTCTCTCTCTCTCTCTCTCTCTCTCATTTTCGCCAGGTGGCACGCAATAAGAGACTTAACTGACCAGCGTAATGATACAAAAGTGAAATGCATTTCCAATAAGCAGTGACCTAATTAATCTCAGAGTCGTTCTTTGGAATTCTTTGGTTAGTCATGTGTGTGTATTATCTTGCGGTTGGTTGCAGTTTCACTTTCCGCTCACAATAGTTATTTGGCAGTTATTAAAAAAAAAAATGTGGAAGTGACGTAGCCGAACTATTGTCACGCATATCTGAATGCAAACGACTCACAAGTAAAACTTTGTCAAATATATATTTTTTATAAAGAGGTGCAGGGTTTTTATTTTCTCGAAATGTTTTGGATTAGTTTCTTCGTTTTTTTTTCGAATGTATATTTTTTATAAACAGGTGCAGGGTTTTTATATTCTCGGAATGTTTTGGATTGGTTTCTCCGTTTTTTTTTCCAATGTATATTTTTTATAAACAGGTGCAGGGTTTTTATATTCTCGGAATGTTTTGGATTGGTACCGTCGTTTTTCTTCTACTGGCAGTTATCTGAAACAGTGCAAATTATTGTCCAACCTGGTATACTAATGTATAGAATCTCGAGACTTGTAAATGCTAGAAAACTTGCTGTTTGACGGACCGGAGCTAACAAAAGAGGCGGTTGAGATCTCTGTGAAGGACATAAGAGAAACGGTCATCACTGGTCTCCTCATGATAGCTTCCCATTAAACGGTAATTCACGATTTCTTCAAAATGAGAACAAATAAATCTCTAATATGTCACACAACTTACACGGAGAGTCGTTTTCCGTAATCTACGAAGAAATGAGACGGGAGGGAAAAGTTGTCAGGTAAACACGCTAAACGGAGGGAGATTACCCCAAATGGGTGATTTTTTGCACGAAGGTCGACATAACGGCGTTCCCTCGTCATCCTCCCCACGCCCCCCTCCCCCCCACCCCTTCATATCTTGAAGGATTTTTACTTTATTCTTGACCACTGATATCGCTGCGTTCCAATGGCAAGTTAGAGAAAGATATATAAGTACTTCATTGCATGGTATCGTAAGACCTTGACCGTGATACAGGAGCTGGCCAACAAACCGCTAACAAATTATGGGTGATGTGGTCTATTCGACGATTTTTTTTATGGACGTCCTACCGTGCCGTAGAAACTTCAGTGGAATTCTGTGGTTGACGTTCTTAGTGATAAGTTTATTCATTCCCTTCTCTGACCACCGTTATTTTTATATATGACTAACTGACCAAGCTGGCCCTGCCCGGGTAAACTCTTCATGACAACCGAAAACTCTCTCTCTCTCTCTCTCTCTCTCTCTCTCTCTCTCTCTCTCTCTCTCTCTCCTGTTAAGATAGTTGCTTTAATTACAGCCCAACATTTTTGACATTTTTTATTTCACCCCCTCTCACCCCGCATTCCTATCGGGGCTGAACTTGTACTTGAAGGGCATCGGGAGTGTCGCTATTCATCTCAGCGACCTCGAAAACTTTAGACTAGACACTAAAATCTGTCGTTTTTGGTAATTTTTACATGTCACCCCTTCCCACCCCGACCCCCTTTGGTGCCAGTGATGTCTTACCCCCACAGTATTCTTTTCCGGATAGTAAGTCATATGTATACGGAAATGAGGCATGATTAACCCGTAAAGTTTATTTAGTTACTAAGTCTACCGGCAGAACCAGTCCCATTTCAGGGAAGCCCTTCCCATCCGCAAGCCCCTTTGGTGCCCTTTGGTGCTAGTGATAGCTTACCTTCACGGTATTCTTTTCCAGATAGTAAGTCATATGTATACCAAGTTTGGTTGAATTTGCTCAGTGCGTTTCTGAGTTATGCTGGAACATACATACACACACATATACATGCATCCATTTTTATATATATACAGTAGATGATACAAAGCCAAATTTTTTTTCATGATTTTTCTTATTTTTTAAAGATTGATATGAACTAAATTTAGGATGACTGTGTATTACATGATTCATTTTATCAGTAAGATGCAGTACTGCGTTTTTTTATGATAAATAAAACCGACACTGAAATAAGCGTAATCTTATTTTGGTAAATCACGCTAACTCAATTTTTCTGTGTGCAACGATGTATTATTGAATATATTTGTTTAAAAGTTTTTAATCTTAATTTTAGTGCAATTTTTCATTTTACAGTCTCTTTTGAATTGAAATATGTGATAGACTGCACTGGAATAATTGTTAGAGATGTGAATTTTTCGTATAATAAATTGTAAAGGAAACTAGCTACACTGCTCTTAGCCGTACCTTGTTTTGAATTTGGAGATAAAAGATGAGATTCAGTAGTTTCGTCATGTTTTTTTGTGTTATCACATCTGCTTAATAATTTTTTTTACGTAAATCATTCACGAGAAGAGTACTCTGTGGATAAATGCAAAAAATGGAGTTTTGCCCCTATCATTGTAGGAGTAATGCGTAAGAGGTGGAGCTATTATTACTAAATACTATTTATACTACTATTGCTGCTGCTATTAGTAGTGGTCATTTAAAAAAAAATGCTTTCAAAGTGTAGTGTATCATAGATGAACGAGCTAGAAATCATTTCAGCGTCAAGGGTGAACTCCGGTTACAGAGTTCTTACACAGTTTCAAAACCACTTTCGTAACCATCTTGAGGTTATTAAATGATCTGTTGATGCGATGAGAAGTATTATGGTGACGCTGAATTATGTCAAGGCAGGGAGCTTCCGAAGGGGGCTAATGCCGTCAGTGCACCCCACGCAGTTCGTTGTAGGCATTCTTTAAGATTCTTTGCGGCGTCCCTGTGGCCCCTAGCTCCAACCCTTTTCATTCCTCTTACTGTACTTCCGTTCATATTCTCTGTATTCCATCTTACTTTTCACCCTCTGTTAACAATTGCTTCATAGTACAACCGCGAGGTTTTCTTCCTGTTACACCTTTCAAACCCTTTTACTCTCAGTTTCCCTTTCAGCACTGAATGGCGTCGTAGGTCCCAGCGCCTGACCTTTGGCCTAAATTTTATATTCCATTCCATTCCATTCTATACCAGGGCAGGGAGAACGCAGTAAATGTGTGTGAAGCCCCGTGGAAATAGAAATGCTTTTGGAATATCGCAAGAACTTTGCTAATTACAGTCGCACTTTGTTGTTCCTTAGTACGCGTTGCGAATCTCCAAAAGGGCTAGGACATTGTAGTTTGTTTATAAATAGTATTATTGTAGATTATGTTCATCGGAGGGGGATGAATGCAATAATAATGGCAATAATGATAGTTTATTATTATTGTTGTTGGTGAAATCATCATATCAAATATTTCCCCACTTTAATATATTTCATATGGACAGTGATTTATCACAAAATAAAGAATATTGAAATTTTTTTTCAGATTTTAGTCATTCTTAAATAGGAATGTAGCATGTTTTAAAAATGTAGATATACTTTCAGAAATTTCTGGCTGTGCGTTCCATATTGTCAAATTTAGAATCCACAGATTTTTTTGAGTGGTTACGAATCAAGTTTCTTTCATTTTGGAATAAATTAGCTTCCTTCGAGGTTATCAAGAAGTGCATTATCTCCTAATTACATCATTTTTAAAAGAGATTTACTTCTTCTGGGGTCATTAAAAGTACATTGGCAGTACCTATCAAGGGTGAAATTTCCAAGAAGCAAGAGGAGCAACGACCAGTAATTTTTTTTCTCAAGGCGCGTGAGTAGGTAAGCCCATGATGGATATAAATTCAGAATCCTTATTTTACAATACTTTGGTAAATATATTGCGATGAAACCGTTATTCTCCAGCACACCACGGTTACGTAATCGTTCTAAATTTGGAACAGGATTTAAGACGTAATTTCATGTTTTCATATATTCACGTTTTTCGTTTAATTCTCTTTAGGTCATCCATTTATTTTACATATATTCATATACGTACACTTACGCTTCATGTCACAGGTAGAAGACAGTTCAAAGTCTTCCTGTTTGAGTTTTTTTTTTTTTTTTTTTAGGAATGCTGTATAAATGTGATTCATAGGAGTCTCTACTTTGCATAGAAGCAAACAAACTCGGATCTTGGTAGTTGAAAATACTGTGGAGTTTTTTTTTTTTTAAGAGATATATAAGCCTAGTTAACAATATAATCAAGTGAAAATTGAGATCCAAACTGAGAGCAAAATGTAGACGTAACAGGGCTGCATCATAACCAATTATTCTTCTTAATTAGGGGAAACTTTATTTTAAAAAAAATGGTGCAGTGACCTTTGCTGGAGTGAACGCTGAAAAAGAAATGACAGGTATACTTTGAATTACTGACGCAGCCTACCTTCTCCTTAGACAGGATGGCCAAGGAAGAGTAGCAATCAAACCATCCTAAGGGAGAAGGATGTGGCAGCTAGTGCTTGTCAAACGAGAACCTGACAGTGGGATGGGTTCCGTGTTCATTAGAGAAAGAGAGAGAGGCTGGAAGGGGGAGAGGAGGAGAAGTAAAGAGTAATAACAGTCTCATTATCGGAGTCAGTTGAATACAACTGATGGCGGTCTATTCTGAATGTTTATGGAGATTAGATGTCATGGAGACGTGGCTTAATGCAAGATGTTCGAAGAAGGGAACAAAGTAATTAAGATGTCGAGAACATCCGAGAAAGCAAGGAATCATAGCAGTGATTAGTATCAGAATTTTGGACCAAGCAGCTTTGTAAAGGTGATGATATAGAGCCTGGCTGATAGTCGTGGGTAATGTGACGTAGAAGAAACCGCAGACTCCATCTTCGAATCGAGAGAAAAAGGAATAGCTTAGATAAAGATTCTGGATAGGCTCATGTAGGACTAAAATGATTGCAGAATAAATATTCCGTCTCACCAGCATAAAATGTTACTTATTCCCCAGGTTTTTTTTTTTTTTCCATCACGATACCGGATACGGGGTGTCAAAAGTGGAAAATATACATATCGGAGAATATAGAGGAACGAAACATGATATGAGTAAGAGGTGTGGGACATTGCTGATGTGTGTGGGAGTAAAGGAGGAAGTGTGAAGATACGGCAGATTATTCTGAGGAATAAGCGTCAAAAGCGACGTGAATAGAGAGGAGCTCAAGGTCATGTTGTGCTGATGAGCCCCAGCTAAGCTTTACATTTATTTAATGGAAGTTATGGACCTGGAATTAATGCCATTGAGAGCCTTTAACTGTTCTTCAGCATTCTATATTCCTCGCACTTCAGCATTTTGTTCCTTGACATCCTGATTTATATTCGATATGCTGAACCTACATTTACCTTCCTTATTAATCCCTTTACATTCCTTCCCAGGTCCCTTTTTCGGTTTTTACATTATTGAAAATATCATTCATTATCTTTCCATTCATTTACCTTACTAGTTCTTCCTCGACAACCGGACCCATAGAAATAAAACCTGAGGTTGTGAGACTTATTAAATGGCTGAATAGTCACAAGACTTGAAATGCCAAGATTTTAAACATAACCGATGGTACACTTGGAAGCAGTTTTGCCTTGGATGCTGGGATATTTGTGGAACCAATACTCCAGTGATTAATGTGATTGTTCTTTCTCAACAGCATTATTCCTGAGCCATATGAAGAAATGCACTTATAATACTGTTTCAAATATGAAAGAGAGATTTCAAGAGCCAAGAGATGGGGTTTTCAGACATGCCAGATACCTGGGAATAGAGGAGAGGAGTATGGCAGGCTATTATGAGAAGGAATACGTATGAAACTCCGTCATGGTTGAAGAAGAACCTGTCCTCAGATTGTAGGGGCGAGTCTCAGGTAAGCCGAAGCGATTTCAACTCTTTAGATTCATCCAAGTGAAACTTATTTTCGTGCTAGAAACCTCAGTTTATACTCTCAATATTTTCATCACTCTCGGTTCATTTCCATTTTTGCTTTTCTTTGTTATATCACCATTCTTTGGTTTTGCACATCTTTTTTAACAGTCATATAATCAGAAATGCTTTTCCTCCTAACTTTTCTTTCTCTTAATGAATCATCTCTCAAAGCCAGGTATTCCCTGCAATGAAAAACCAGCTCTCTAAGATTTCATCTCTCTTACTTCGTGCATCTCAAACTAATCCTCTCTCTCTCTCTCTTTCTCTCCCTCCCCCGTTTCACCTACCATAAGCGACCTTTCACTTGCACCAAAACTTGCTTCTTTCCCCCAGCCACATCCTCTTTTGTTCTCGCTCTTGCAATCGCCTTGACCATACGTCAAGTCATTACCCTCTTTTGTGTTGCTTTCTGTGATGTCGCTTATACCCTTAACCCATTTACCAGCATGCGTGCTTAAACGGCTATTTATGGACAAACGTGCCTATGCAGCTGTGCGTATAAGTATTATGTTTATAGCCCAAGGTCTATGTAGACGTTGGTATAGCCTTTCGATGTATATTTTGGAAAGCTTCACATACTGATTGATAATTCGTATTTTGATACGCCTTGACATCTCTTATTGCTCACAGACATTTCTTTGGTGCACTGTTATCAGGTATAGTGTAAATGCTATCTTGCATTTTAGTCCTTGTTACCACTTCATGAAAAAGGAAAAGGTTGGAAGGCTCACTTTCCATCAGTTTCATTATCTATGTTAGTAAGTCTGTGTGTCATATGCTTTATTATTCGGAAATACTTTTCGTGTTGTCTTTGATCAGCTCCATTAGCGACGACGCCCTCCGCTTTGCGTCCCAACCCCGGTGATTGACGGCCATAGAGAATGTCGGATAATGTCAAGACTTCGAAGGTCTTCCGCCACATTAGAAAGAATTTGGAAACAATATAAGGGCGCAATCGTCGCTTGTTCTCCTAAAGATTAAATCTTATTTTCTTTTGACTGTGGTAAAAGAATTTATGTAAGAAAAGTCAAGGGCATGCATGTAAAATTTGTGGCACACGCGTTTCTTTCATTTGGCTGTGCGCATGGGCTCTCCTACGCATGTAGTATTGTTTATGGTAGTGAGTCACCGAGTTCGTCTCTCTCTCTCTCTCTCTCTCTCTCTCTCTCTCTCTCTCTCTCTCTCTCTCATTTTTACTTATAGTATGGAGATTCAGGTTCTGACGAATTATTTCTTAAACGTCCGTACTTCCCTGCGAAGAATTAGAAAAACTGCGGTTGTTGAGTTATGAAGCATGTTTCATTTTGACCGGGAATATTTCAGGTGAGTGTCCCATGTTTAACGTTGCATGACTAATCCTTATCAGACCAGTATTTAACGACTGCAAATTACACCTTTCCCGGGAGAGCGTGTAACTGAGGTCCCCGAACTTGAACTTCCACCACAAGGTGAGTAGTCGGTCGGACCCTGCGTTGGAGTCAGGAATTTTTACGATGATGTCAAGAACTGGTCACGACTAGGCTACACCAGAAAGGAAGTCAAAACGGGGGAAAGGAAAGAGAATGGAGGTTTCTTAGCTGTTCTGTGATGGATAAGCGATCCCTTTTGAAAATGTAGCCCTTTCGTCCATCTCGTGACCTCAGTAGTTTCAAAAGATCGATGGTTTCTTTTATGTATCTTGGAAGTGACGGTGTTTTCATAAATGCTGATTCATGTCTGCGTTTCTCTTGTTTGTATGTTATGTCTTTTGCGTTGGCCGTTGGAGTAGTCACTGTTCCCGTGAGAGTCTGCGTTGGGTTAACCATACTCCCGTTGTTTTGATATACACAGTGACGATTTAAGAGAATTAAATTGAAGTTAACATATGGCGCCAAGCCACTATGATATAATTTTTTCATGTAGGTAAAATAAGAGCAAACAAATACTTCATTAGATATCTATTCATGTCCTCGGCAACAGAGGAATGCAACGCAGCTGCTGCCGGCGGCCCACTAACCGCTTGCTCCAAAGAAAGTGCCGTAACCTGACGCGTGAGGGCAAATAGTATTTAGGTGTTGCGACCTTCGCTAGCAAAATTAGCAATATTTGAAATATGGCCATCGTAAGAATAAACCGATGAATGATTACGGAACAGCAACAGTAGAAATCGAGGATCCCGCACGCAACAACCAACAGAGCAGAAAGCGCGAGAAGCTAGTATTAGGACAAGGGATCGCACAAGTGAAAGTAAACTCGGCCTGAAATTTCTATTTTCCTCGAGGAATCCGCCGCCTCGATCAGAGATGGTGCTTGTCCAGATGCGAATTCATTTCGCGGCGCAGAAAATAAACTGTAAGAGAGAGCACCAGTAAGTACACCGTCGTTTAATAAGAAGTGCAGAGAAAGCTGTAGGAAATTTGCATAAGCAGCAGATGGAAGGGAGGGAAAGATTTATGAAGCCGTGGAAGAGAAAGTGGTTGAAAATCGGCACTGCAGAAGGAGATCAGCCAATTTCTATGCAGAAAACTATACATATTTATACACACGTCTGCGCGCACGTATGTATTTGTTGGTAATGCAAGTGAAGCTCACAACTATGCAGGATGATTATTTAAACAATACATCTTTATCATACAAATGGCATGTAGATAAAAAAAAAAATTGCGCGAAGTGGGTCTTTCCATAATAAAACTATACATTCACTTGCTGATTAACGTTTGACACCATACAGTGAATAACTATTGTGAAGGTTGATTTGGTGTATAGTAAACAATGAAAATGCTTTAACCAGTCTATGTTAGACTTATCCCTGTTGATGGCATTATTGTCTCATTGTTGTGGCAATTTATTTACTACTATTTCTTCTTTCCCGCGCTTTTATTTATGTTTAGCAGGATACTGATGACATTATTTTAGGGACGTCGTGATTAAAAAAAAAATCCCTTCACAGTATCTAGACGATATGAATCCTCTTTATTAGTGAAATTTTGCCGGCATCTTCAGACATACTAGATATTCACTCTGATCTCTCTCGTTGAAATTTGACGTAACCCGGACGCAGAACCGTTACGGGTGTATTCTTTCACTCCCTGTAGACCTGGCCAGCGTTAGACATATCCTTAGGCTGAAGAACTGGGGTTGAATGATAACTTCGGGTAAAGGCATTTGCTTAATACCATCACGCGTACCTGTCCCTTGCCATGAGGTGATTGCAGGTGCATTCAGTCACACATCTTTCGGCACATCAGACAGCAAAGCTTTGACACTAATGGTGTACTTAGCAGAACGTGTCAGATCGTATGATTTATACCCAATTAGGGTGACAGTTTTGCACTTGTCGTTGCTTGTATCACGATGGCACGGGTATATTAAGGATTTTTATTACGTTTATTGCGTTGACCTGTAAAATTTCTCAGGTTTTGTGCTCATTTTCGAAAAATTCGTGCATTGCAGTGCCTTGTATTTGTCAGCCAATCACTCATTCAAAACCAAGGAAACTGGTCCTGTCACTGAATCGATCTTAATCATGTTATGAAGTTGAAGGGAATGATTCGTATACTAGTAGCTCCGTCTGGTTTTTTTTTTTTTCTCGGATATGCCTGATCCCTTACATCTCAGCTGGTCATCCTGTTGTTTTATGATATTATTTAGTAAATGGGAGAGAGTAATAATACCGAAACGTCAAGGAATAAATGAATTTTGGACAATTATTATATAATTTACCTGCTGCTACAAAGAAACTCAGTTTCGTGAGATTGAGAAACTGCAATGCAAACTCAACGGCATCCAGACAGAAATTCTGTTTCATGCAGTTTGTTTGAAAGAGGGTCTTCTTCCGAAATAATAATAATAATAATAATAATAATTATTATTATTATTATTATTATTAGTATTATTATTATTATTATTATTATTATTATTATTATTATTATTTTTATTATTATTGTATTATTAAAATATAAAAATAGAGTGTTTTCGTGGTTCCTTTTTAGACGCCTTAATGTTTAAAGCATGAATTGGTTTGAATTGAGTTACCCGGAGTCTGTATGATATAATTTTTCTAATCAGAGAAGTGGTGAAAGGCATAATCAGCATAGCGTTGGATTTTTTTCCAAATTAAATATATTTGTACGTCACACAAAAATACAATTGCCTTTTGTCTGTATGAGTATGCATTCCAGCCACTTGGAAGGCCATTGTTTGTAAGTAATTCCTAAAAGAAGAATCTCACCATTACTCTCTGCCACCTGTTTGTTTTCCAGTCAGGTAAATTGTTGGTCTCCCGGTGACAGTTTACGTGACAGGGCTATACTCCCGACAGACTCCCATGTTGCAACCAATATTTGAAGTCGAGTGTTAGATGTGATTTCTGATGAAAATCGTTTCATTGTTGGGGTGATTAGGTGAATAGTTTTGGATCCGCAACTAAAACGTCAGCTAAAAGCAGACTTACAGCTTTATCTGTTGCTTTTGTGTGTGTCTGTGTGTTTATTATTATTTAATTGTCAATAATATCCGCAGTAAAGCATTAAAACCTTTGTTTTGAAGATACCGTTCACGGGAGACTTAACCGGCGTTTACTCGGTAATATTAAGTAAAAATAATTAAAGCAGCCTGAGTATAGTACATCCAAATTTAGAAGGTTGTTGAATGGCGGAATAACAGCAAAAAAGGGCGTGTATTTTCATTCTTCTCTATCATGATTAAATGCTTGGGGGAAAAGGTGAACAGCAAAGAGAGAGCTGAAGTTAAATAGACCAACTCAAACTTCAAACAAGTAAAATAAATGCTTTGAAATTTATTATTTTTATTTTCTGTACAGTCGCCACAGCGTATAATCAAGGCCACCGAAAATAGATCTATCTTTCGGTGGTCTCGGTATAATGCTGTATGAGCCGCGTCCCATGAAACTTCAACCACGGCCTGGTTGTGGCCTATCCTGTATCGTTGCCAGAAGCACGATTATGGCTGACTTTAACCTTAAATAAAATAAA
This sequence comes from Macrobrachium rosenbergii, assembly GCF_040412425.1. NCBI lineage: Eukaryota > Metazoa > Arthropoda > Malacostraca > Decapoda > Palaemonidae > Macrobrachium > Macrobrachium rosenbergii. Next base: position 10,443,375 of record NC_089752.1, read on the forward strand.
AACCGCTGGGACTAGAGGGCTGCAATTTGGTATGTGTGTTTTGACGATTGGAGGGTGGATGATCAACATACCAATTTGCAGCCCTCTAGCCTCAGTAGTTTTTAAGATCTGAGGGCGGACAGAAAAAAGTGCGGACGGATAGACAAAGCCGGCACGATAGTTTCTTTTACAGAAAACTAAAATGGTAGGCTGGAAGGTAGAAGAGGGTAAAGCAAAGTACTTTCTAATTAGCCTGTTTTAATGAAATATTTTCATTCACTGGATCAGATTGGGCTTTCGTATGTCATATTAACGAGTGTTATTGCATGCTTAGATACAGTATTGGAAGAGGAGAGAGTGCTCTACTTCAGCAATATTACAAATGCAAAGGTTATTTGACTGTGAGAACATGTCATAAGATAGCTAAACTTGTTCAAATTGTCTACTTGTGCCTGTACCTTTAAATAATCGAAGTAGATATTACAGACAACGCCAAAGCATACCACATTGCCAGAAGTATTTGATGGTTTAAGGAAGACCAGAAATTTATTTTAGTTTAGGTAATATTGACGGCACTTTTCATAAATTTAGCTCTAATACTCGTACCTAAATCATTTAGATTAATAGAGGTAAATAGGGAGGGTTTGGAGTCAGGAAGGTCATTCGCAAGTAAAAAACATCTTCCAAAACAAATTCTAAAATGAGCCGTTCAATGAGTATGAGAAACACCAGGAAAATGCTAATTGAAAACGGCGCCCCCGACTAGTGATTAAGCTGAGGAGAAGAAGATTCGTGTCGTATGTAATTTTACACGAAGTAAGTTTTTCGGTGACCATTATTGCAAGTTTTTCTTAGGAATTCGGGAGACGATAACATACTTTAAGCAAACTCCATCGAGGTTCAGTAAAGCAGAATGTGATGCTGAATTAAGATTTTAAACAAGAAGTATTCAAACGTCGGCCCTCCTGCTTTAGAGAGAAAATTTTTTATATCAGAAATTAGAATCAGTTCTTCGATTTCTTTTTTCGTTACGGAAGTGATTTTTGTTGCACATTTATATATATATATATATAAAAATTTTAAAAAGTCTTATAATTTATTTTCTGTTACCGTAATTTTGTGTTGGTATATAAATCTGGTGCAGATTAAATATTAATCCTATGAAGCGACAGACTTTTAATATTTAGTGGATTTTATATACACACATATATATATATATATATATGTGTGTGTGTGTGTGTAAATTCAAAGGCGAACATGAAAGTAAACAATACTCTCTCTCTCTCTCTCTCTATATATATATATATATATATATATATATATATATATATATATATATATATATATAAATATAATATATTTATATATATATATATATATTTATATTTATATATATATATATATATATATATATATATATATATATATATATATATATATATTTTTTATTTATTATAAAAATTAGTGAACACTGAAAGGGAGAGAGTATCTTCGTATCTTGCTTTTACCCTCCGAGAAAAAGAAAGTTGGAGAAATCCTGTGTTGTCACATTTACACCGATTATATTTTGACAAGATTTTAATGTGATAACGAGCATAATTTTTAAATGTATGATCTAATCACTGTGTATAAAGCTGGCAGTGCCTTCTGAGCGAAACTTGACGTCACGCGAAATCTTGGCATTCGGCATTTTGCAATCAACATGCGTTTTGTCACTCCTAAGTGGCGTTGAATCTTGCAATGTCGGCGTTGCTCAAGATAACTCCGCCTTCCAGGATGCCTTCAGTCTTTCGTGATGATGATGATTTGGTATTTTTGAATTACGTGGGTCGCTATTGTTCCTCGTTGTACGTTTATGATGGCATTTTCCTCAGCCGGAAATTGATCGAAAAGCAGCTTGGTTCTGCTTGGCGCTGAACGGCAAATGAACTCATTCTGTTTCTCTGAACAATGATATAAAGGAACATCAGGAAATTCGTGTACGATTAGGCGTACATTGATACAAATTAAGCGTCTTCCTTTTATTTTCTTTTTATTGTGAGCAAGGACCTTGACTGTGAGTATGTTTAGGTTCTCTGAAGATATTCAGAGGGGAAATCTTATACTAAAGCCCCATGTTTTACAGGATTGGGTTATATCTTCCTGCTCCACAATGCTTAGACAGAGAAGCATCTAATTAAAAAGAAAGGTCATAAAAGAATTGTTGTTGAGTGTGGCTAATTCCATTGATGGGTCACGGTAATAAAACCGAATTAGGATTGGAAGTTGTGCACCACCGTGTTTCCACAAGTGCACTGAACCCTGTACAGTGGTCTCTTCCTTCTCATGGTCGTTGGAATTACAGGGATGGTGAAGCACCCTGGTACGTACCTGAAAATTAATTGAGGATATGATGGGGAGGTAACCCGCAGTTAAAACGATAAATTCTTGTTAGATTGTGTCTTGGTGAATTAGCAGGTGTTATGGATATCCTGTATTTTTTCTGTTGCATTTTCCTTCGCTGAACTAGGTTTTCCTATTTTCGTCTTGCAGCCTAATCAAAAATGCTTGAAAGTGCGCTATCGACCGATCTTTATTAATAATGAATCGTCATGAAAGTCTTATGAAGGGCAGAAGGCCGAAGAAATAAAGCATTCAATTTTGATGGTGACATTAATCCTGACGAAGGAAACTAGAGACCAGTTTGCCTTTCGAAAAAAAAAAAAACATTCCACGAGGCATTTTTTCTGAAAATTTCCAGGAATGTCTGCCATGAACAAAGAACCAACCAGTTTGATTCTTGTGAAGAACTTACGATCTGCCTGGGTAAAAGGATCGGGGAGACTTCTCAACCTTTCGATGATTTTCTTCGTTCCGAACAGCCTATAACTCATGTCATCAGTTCTGCTCTAATGTAAATTATATGATGAGCGTTTCCTGTCGTTACAGTAACTAACGCTTCTTAAACTTTAATTGATCTGCCTCATAAAACGTAGTGAGTCACAACCGCTCGTCTGTCTGTCTGAGGCGTGCATCTTGAAACGCCGTTCTCAGTACAAGATCTTGTAAAGAATGTATTCATGTGTTCCTAGAATACTGATGCATAAACGTACGTATTGATATTTAAAAAATATATATTACTACTTAAAACCTGTGAGGGTCTAAATATTTAAACTTTATATATTTATGCCTGTTTATATTTAGGTTGGAATTTTATATTTATGCCTATTTATATTTAGGTTGGAATTTTGTTAAAAAACTATAATCTAAAAAGTATTTTCTAGGCTCAATTCTTTCGCTAATTCAGGAAAGCGGTATCCGATTTTGTAGCTTTGGTAAGACTCTGTAATTTAGCGCTATTGCCATTTTCACGCACCATCAGTCTATTTCATGCTTTACTTTTATGGTGAATGGATAAAGTTCTGTATTTATACTAATTCATTCTTACAAGAGTTCTTCGCGCGTCGTGAATTTGATTCCAGGTTATTGCTCAACATCATTAAGGTCAATGAAGCGGATATAATGTTAATGTGTTTTAATTGCAGCTATTTATTCTCATTTGGTACTTATTGACCACGATGGCGCTCGAGTGAAGAAACCAGGGAGAATGATGTGCTCCTCTTCAGACCACTTTTGCTTTCGCTTGTTGCATACTGCCTCGAACCTCTTACTTCCTGTGCCTTCGGTTATGCAATTGACAGGTTACCGAGTGTTCCCTTCCGATGATGGTTTTCTGCGGAGGTGGTTAATGACATGTTCGTTCACAGTAGTTGTGTCCTTTATTTACTATTGCACCAGTGCTGACATGCGACAGTTGATTTTCCACGTTTCTAGGAATTTTTTCGTAGTAAAATTGATTGTTGATTATCTCTCTCTCTCTCTCTCTCTCTCTCTCTCTCTCTCTCTCTCTCTCTCTCACACACACACACACACACACACACACACACACACACACACACACACACACACACACACACACACTCACTCACTCACACAAACGAACACAGGCACTGAATAATGTCATTTTTGCGGAAGTCTTTTGCTTAATCAAGTACTACAGCTAGTTTCCTGTATTTATTGCATACCATTAGATAAAATCTATTGTGATAATATATAGTAACTTGGGTGGAGCACATAGGATCCCTGGGCAGTCATAATTTTTTTTTTATACAATATTTGTTGTGAGTTAGCTGGAAATAAAGATTGTGTGGTAACGGTCAGGTGCTATGAGAGATATTTTTTCCTGTGTGCGGCAGATATATATTTATCTTACAAGTCAAAGCACGTATTGTTGCTACCATTAAGTTTTACGTGATAAAAAACCTAGTGTGTGTGATGAGTGTTTTTATTTTTTGATGTGGATACCAAAAGAAAAAGGCAACTGTACGTTATTTTCTTGCCACAGTCATGTACTCACATTTGCTCACGGATACAATTTTCCATGCTCGAAAGAAATAATTGGACGTGCATGGAATTTCATGCGGACACCTTCAAGGAAATAAACTGTCGAATCTGTACGTACGCTTCCATCTATTGAATGAAGATGAAAGCGAAATTTTTGTGTTGATGTTCCCAATGTTGAAGAAAAGTGATAAGTTTAGCTAAAGAAACTTGTGTTGAAATGCCCGTATGCCTCCGTGATTTAATTATGCCGCTGAGAGGGGGGTTAGATCAGACTAGCTTTGGCTTCTTTCGACTGCAGGACGAGATCAGACGGCAAGATTATCTCATCATATATATTGGGTGGTGTCTCGACCTGTGCCACAGAACGGATTCCGACATCAGGCTTTCAGTTTTCTTCGTGGAAGTGAATCCTCCGTTCCCTTTAATATTTCCCATGAGTCATCTGAAAACTTTGACATTTGACGGACGACTTTCGTCGCAAACATGAGCGTTGTCCCTTCGTCTGTCTTTTTTTTTTTCCCCCTAGAGAAAAAGATCCTGTGACCTTCAAAACGTAGTTTATTCGTAAACGCCCTGCCTGCTCTACTTTACGTTGGCCGAAGAATTCAGAGATTTGTATCACTTTGACGAATATTGAATAAAATTGTTGACATTATGTTTTCGATAAAACAGGCGTACCCAGTGGCTTAGGTACAATCAATAGCGTCCAAGGTTAGTCGTAGGGTGGTATTTGTATTTCCAAATTTGAATGTGGTATCCGTCTCCTCAAGGTTGCTGTCACTCCTGAATAAGTGAAAATCAAAGGCAAAGAGAAACTCAACCTTTTTATTCTTATATTATTGCTTATAAATAAAGTTTCATAAAAGTGACCGAATATATCTTTATATGTATATAATATATAGATATACATATTTATATATATATATACTGTATATATAATATATTATATATATGTATGTATATATTTATATATATAAAAGTAAGAATATTGTCAGTAGGAATACAGCGTGCATCGATGAAATGAGTAATCTGAAGATTTGTTGAATACGGAAGATAGAGGCAGAGATGATTCATGCAGAAGTAAAAAATGTTAGTCTAAGTATGATAATGTTTTTGGAGGTAATTGCTAAAGAAGTAAGCGAACATTTAAGAGGTTAAAGAATGGAAAGAAACCAAGAGTTGATGGGATTATGAGTGAAACGCGCTGTGGTTCGGTGGTGGCTGACCTGGATGAGGAAAGGTTCGGAAGGAATGGTTGAGAGGAATCATTTTTCTTTTGTTTGAAATTAAAGATGACTGAGGAGACCATAAGAATTACTTAGGTATCTGGTATACCGGCGAAGGTGTACAGTAAGGTTTTGATTGAGAAAATAAGCCAGGAGACAGAAGGATTGATTGGGGAAGAACAGTGTGGGTTTGTCCACGGAAGAGGGTGTGTGAATCAATTGTTTGCCTTGGAATAGTAAATGAAAAAGCTGTATGAGGTACATGTAGACATAGAAAAAGGTCGTGATGAAATAGAGATAGAGAGGCAATGCCGAGGGAATTGTTGTGAGCAAGAAAACAATTTTATGATGGAAGTGAAGTATGTGATAGAAATCGTTGGTGTTAGAGTGACTGGTTTGGTGTAAAAATGGTGCTAAGAGAAGAGAGTTTTATGTCTCAATGGCTGTTCGGTGTCTATAGAAGGTGTTATGCATGAAGTCAAGGAAAGGATAATAGATATATGAGCAAAGTTGTGGGATCAGAAAATTGGTTGTGAATAGAATATGGAATGGCTGATACCAGATGGTACATTACTGACTATGGATAATGAAGAGAAGCTGCAAAAATTAGTGAAGGAATGCCTAAGTGTTTGTAGGAGTAGCAAGGTGAGAGTAACTGTGAACAAACAACAGCAAGGGTATAGGAGCACATGAAAAGCAGGAAGTTGGAGCATTTAATAATAATGAACATGGTAGAAGAATGGAAGCAGTTGAGCTGCATAGGTCCTTGGGAGTAAATACAGTATATCCAGTGATAGTAGGAGAGAAGGGATGAGCCACACATTAATTTAAAATGGAAGATAGTAGGATGTTTGCTAAAAATTAGGAGGAAACTTAGAGTTTCTATTGATACCAAAGTTGCAGTGTAAGGAGGAATTGTTGGGCCAACTCTCCTTTATGTAAGTGAAGTTTAGTTGTTGAACATGAATGAAAGATTAAAGGTTGAAGCTTTACTGTTGAAGTGTTTACGAGGTATATTTGGCGTTAGTAGACAGAAACGGTAAGAAATGCTACTAATGTAGAAGTGGTGAAAATGTTTCTGAAAGAGAAAGGATAGATCAAGAGTATTTTGAGATGATTCTCTTGTATGGAAGGAATGGAGCATAATAGCTAATGAAGAAAAGGAAAAGTTTACAGTTCGAAAGTCTTCGAAGGAATGGGGAGAGGAAGATGTAAAGAGTGCTCGATTGATGTCATGAAACTGGAACTGGACAGGAAGAGCATCAGCATCCAGAAAGAGGGAGAGTGCATGTACGATGGATGTAAATAATACAGCGTGTGGAAAGGGGCTCAACTTGTTGATGGATCGTATGTTTATGATGCAGATAACGATGTGGAAGTTTCTGTCAGTGTGACATTGAGCATTGTCTTATCTTTTTTGAGGGGCCATGAAAGGTTATAAATTATTATATATATATATATATATATATATATATATATATATATATATATATATATATATATATATATACATATACATATACACCTTGGTTTGACTCTGAAGTTAAAGTAAAATCAGGTATTCCTGTGGCAAAAGAGAATATTTGCAAACCACAGTTTACTGAGTGACAGAAAAAATTTTGTTCGCCCATGAAAATAAAAAAGAAATGCGAGGGAAAGAGAGATTCAAATACTGAGTCCGCTGATACTGGGTCTACTTACCATGATAGGTAGCAATTTCACATTGGAATTTGAATGATAAGATTACAGATATCTACTCTGTCTTAACATTCGGATCAGTATCCTTTTTTCATCCTGATCCATATTTTTATCTTGATGTCATTTTTTACAGCTAGTTTTTTAACCAAAGTGCCAGGGTAACTAATGTTACAAGGTTAGATTTTTCATTGAAAAATATCACTGTAGGAAAATCAGAAGCTTACATTGTCAGCCTTTTTTTTATCACGTTTCGTTGCCATTCAAGCACTTTACTGGCCATGGTAGAAAAGAATGATAAAAAAAATGAATAAGACCCAATATTTAGCAAATATCAGGAGGACCTTCGTGTTACAGGGGTCCTGCCCTGTCTCCTGCTTTTGTCCAGACACTCCCATCCCCGCCCATCACTTTGACTTCCAGGCTACAATATTCGTCTTCATAATTTGTGACGGCAAATATTTTCTGTGTTTTGACGAATGTAGTAGTGTAGGTGTAGAAATCTGAATGAGGTGATTTGAAGGTCATCATAAGGTAAAGGGTATCCACCAATGTCTTCCCAAGCTACATCAGACGCTTTTTCTCTACTTATTTGCTATTTACTCGTTTTACAAATTAGTTTTATCTAGACCGTATTTCATACTGGCGTCTTTACTCGTTCTGTGTTTATCTTTGTAGGTTTTATGCAGGAGAGGACTTTTGATGTTTGCACCAGTGTTTATTTTTTTCAAATATATAGCAGTTGCTACAAAATTGCAGAGAACTCTCGCAAAATATGCTGTTGATTGAATTTTCAAAGTCTCAGGAACATTTGGTATTGTTTTATTTGAATCCAGCTTTTCACGCTGTTGTTTAGAAGTGGTGTAATTTCCTCCTGCCTTGATGCTTCTAGGCAGTTTTTAACACAGTAAATACTATGTGATTGGGCAATATTACCCTCTCTCTCTCTCTCTCTCTCTCTCTCTCTCTCTCTCTCTCTCTCTGTAATTTCATAATTGATTATCTTCAGTTAAGGTGTTGGGCAAGAAAATCTGTGTTGCTTAACCGCCAAATAACAGCGCGTGTCAATCGACAGCCTTCGTGAGACCTAACTCGGTTTCCGCATGTTTTAGATTCGTCTCTTCAGTTTAGTTGTTTGGTCACATTCCTTCGAGTATGCGTCCTATTTTTTTTTTATTTCCTTGTGAATTGCAAACTAAAATTTGTCCATGAAATTTTAATGTAATCAGAGCATCATAGCTATGTTTTATGATGGTATAATGTTCATGTAGGTTTGTGTAGATTTCCAGCTACGAATGTGGTGCAGGAGAAATGATCAAGTGAATTACTAATGAAGCTTTATTTTTAGATGCATTCACCCAATCGTCGTGTGAATAGTTTGCCATTTAACATTTATTTCCTCCCTAATAAAATCCACTTACTGTTATGTTACCTTTTTCTTTCTAGTTTAAGATAAGCTGTGGTAGTAGGTAACATCAATACATAGTGATGCCCTGATATCTTCCAGCCGAAGCGCCGCTGTAAAATGGGTGTCGCCCACCGCAAGCAAAGCCCACTGAAATCATTCAAGGAACAATAACTTGTTCTCTCTCTCTCTCTCTCTCTCTCTCTCTCTCTCTCTCTCTCTCTCTCTCTCTCTCTCTCTGGGATAAGGGTCTAGATCACAGCTACGTATCATTATTGCTTTGCATAGTCGATCACTTGTAATTTGGTGGTTCGGTTACTGTGATAATTTATAGTGATGTGCTCAACGTAATGGGTTGAGCTCCGTGTATTTAATGATTTTATCTGCCGTAATGCATGTGTGCTGGATTTGACTATAAGCCTAGATTGTTCAACCATTTTTTAGAACCACTCATCTCCGGCCTTTCCCCTTTGTATATTGCATGAAATACTATGGTTTATTATTAAAGGAAATCTTGATCTATTTTGTGAAATAAGTTCAGCTGCCTATCCGCAGGTTATATTCTTAGCAGGACTCTCTTGTCCTAATACTTTAGGGGTGTTAGCAAAATAGAAGTTCCTGCTAGAAATGGTAAGGTAAGAAGTTTAAATCGGTTTTTTGCAAACTTGATGACCTTAACGGTAATTTTAGGCACTTCGTTGCCCTGTAATCCATTTTTTTATGATGTAAATAATTTCACAGTAGTTTCAAAATGATCTCGTCAGTGATATAGTTTAGATATTTTCTTACGTTATCTTCTGTCGGAGAAATTAGTTTATAAGCAAAGAAACTTATTAACAAATTCTATCAGTTTACGCCACGATAACGCTAAGAGCAGTATTTATAGAGAAAGCAAGAGAGAGGACGTTTTATGGAGTTGAAGGTAGTTTGATGAGTGAGAAGAGAATCAGATAACCTCCATAGATGCGCCGAGCGTATAAGCACGCACTTCCGCGCGTACACACGCACACACACTTACAGTATATATATAAATTCATTCATTCTTTAATTATGAATTAATGCATGTTTAAAATTCACACGGGTTTAGTGGATGTGCCTGTAAACGACACTAACAAAATAGCATAATCTTAATCTCTCTCCTCATCGTGTTCCATAATTCGACTCATTTTTTCAACTTAAAAATTGTTTAGGAAAAAGCCATACGTTTGAAGTCACTTTCCTCATCTTTTCTTCCCAGCACTTTTACTTTCTTTTACAAAGTACAATTTCCAAGTTAATTTTATTGAAAGCATTCGTCTGCTTTTTATAGACTGCAGTTCGTAAATTCCATTTTGTGAAATCGATAGCTGACTTGCAAGTTAACTGTGAGGTTTTATGAGAAGCTTCAACAAATTAATGTCTCTCTCTCTCATTCGAAGGCAGCTAGATCCACTTCTTCAAGTCTGTTTTACTCACTTTTATCTTCAGTGTTTTTGTAGTTGCTTTTATGATGGGCTTTCGTGAGCGTTACCAGGGTGTCATCAGTCCCTCTACCCAATCGTGCATTTCACTCTTTCTTTCTTCTCCCTCCTGTGCGATTTCATCAGTTTTAATCTCATATACCAAAATTATGCTTATATCATATATTCACATATTTATATACGAGGAACATATCTCATTTTATATATATATATATATATATATATATATATATATATATATATATATGTATGTATATATATGATACATATAATATATATAAATATCTGTTAACTTTATCACATACACAATTGTACTGTGCTTTAGTAGAATTACCAAAAGGACCTCATTCAAACGGATACTTGATAATGTGGTTTGTCCAAGAAAGCTTGTAACTTTTTCAGAATAAATGCTCCATTAGATACCATCCATTTTGAATGAGGTCCTTTTAGTAATATATATATATATATATATATATATATATATATATATATATATATATATATATATATATATATATGAGATATGTTCTTCATATATAAATATGAGAATATACGGTATAAGCATAATTTTGGTATACATCTATGATTAAAATTGATGAAATCGCACAAGAAGGAGAAGAAAGAAGAATAAAATGTACGATTGGGTAAGGAGAGACTGATGATCCCCTGGTAACACTCAGGAGAGTCCATCATAAAAGCAACTATAAAAACACTGAAGATAAAAATGAGTAAAACAGACTTTAAGAGGTGGATGTAGCTGCCTTCGAATGAGAGAGAGACATTGATTCGATGGAATTTCTAATAAAACCTCACAGTTAACTTGCACGTCAGCGATCGATTTCACAAAAATGGAATTTACGAACTGCAGTATATAACAAGTAAAAAATACGCCGAAGTTTCTCGGCGCAATTGATTTTCTGTACAGCCGCTACAGCAAATAATTAAGGCCACCGAAAATAGATCTATCTTTCGGTGGTCTCGGTATAATGCTGTATGAGCCGCAGCCCATTAAATTTTAACCACGGCTCGTTGGTGGCCTATTCTGTATCGTGGCCAGAAGCAACGATTATGACTAACTTTAACCTTAAATAAAGTAAAAACTACTGAGGCTAGAGGGCTGCAATTTGGTATGTTTGGCATCTAGCCTCAGTAGCTTTTACAGAAAACTAAAAACAGACGAAGGCTTTCAGTAAAACTGGCTTAGAAAATGTACTTTGTAAAAGAAAGTAAAAGTGTTGGGAAGAAAATATGAGAAAAGTGACTTAAAACGTAGGGTTTTTTCTTAAACACCCCGTAGGGGGTTAGTGCCGTGAGTGCACCTCACGCAGTGCACTGTAGGCATTACTTAAGGTTCTTTGCAGCGTCCCTTCGGCCCCTAGCCGCAACCCCTTTCATTCCTTTTAAGGTACCTCCGTTCATATTTTCTCTCTTCCATCTTGCTATCCACCCTCTCCTAACAATTGTTCCATAGTGCAACTGCAAGGTCTTCCTCCTGTTACACCTTTCAAACCTTTCTACTCTGTTTCCCTTTCAGCGCTGAATGACCTCGTAGGTCCCAGTGCTTATCCTCTGGCCTAAATTCTATGTGCCATGCAATTTTTATGAAACAATTGTTAAGTTGAAAAAATGAGTAGAATTATGGAACACGATGAGGAGAAAGATTAAGATTATGCTCAGTTGTTAGTGTCGTTTACAGGCACATCCACTAAACCCGTGTGAATTTTAAACATACATTAGTTCATAATTATGGTTTGAATAAGACGAGATGTTTGTCTCGGACTAGATATTTACTAGATCGTATACGAAATTTAATTTCTGTTTTGCGTTCCGTACTTTTGAAATGGAATTCAGGATAAAAGAGAATCTGTATAATTCCAAAGAGGAACAATTTCTGATGCTAATGACAATGCTTTGAAATGCTGCGTTTTATCGTCAGCATTATATTTTACATAATGTAGCCGTGATTATATAGTTTTGT
>NC_089752.1:10460500-10550500 GCF_040412425.1 Macrobrachium rosenbergii
TTCCCTCAAAAATTGTAGAACGTCCTGTACTGGTACTTTTATGAATAAGGAATCTACATCTCAACTTAGAAGTTGTATGTTGTTAAGTGGTATATGTGCTTCTTTGAATTTGTGACAGAAACCTTTAGAATGTTTAATGTGACTGGGAGAAAATGTGCCTAACAAAAGGGAAAGGAGGCCGGTTAACCACTTAGAAATTTTATAATTGAAAGCTCTGGCACATGAGATGATAGGTCTGAATGGAAGATTATCTTTATTATGAGTTTTCGGAAGGCCATGAAAGTAAGGTAGTTTTGAGTTAATGACTTTCAGTTTCACCAGTAGTTCAATGCTCTTTTTGTCTTTGCCAATTAATCGTAATTTTATAAAAAAAAATCTGTGGGGACGTTTTGGAGGGGATTTTTCGTTAATAAGTGTTAGTGTCACCAAGGAGTTGATTGATTTTGTCGAGGTAAAAGTCTTTGTCCATAATCACGATTTTGCCGTCTTTGTCGGATCTACTTATTACAACTAATTTTTGTAGCGAGTGGATGGCTTTCATAAAACCTACGGGGACAGGTATTCTTGTTAAAGTCAGCTATTGCATTTAGTAAGATGCCTTTAAACATATCTTCATGGCTGTAATTTTTATCAGATATGAATTTGTCAAAAGCAACAATGAAATCTAGGTTATTTTTCCGGTCTGGCATGAGAGCAAAGGATAAACCGAGGTTCAAAACTAAGTGTTGGTTAATGGTGATGGGGGGATTTTGATAAATTTAAAACTTTATCTTGTTGCTCAAGATTGTTCCAAGTGCTATTACTTATTAGGTTATAAGTGCTATTATTTATTAGGTTACTTAACTTATGGGAAAGTCTGTTGGAATGAGTCCCGCTATTATAGGCAACAATGTCAGAAGAAAATGAAACCAGATACCTATAGATGTGGTCCGTTGTGAGGATACGAAGGTTAGACTGGGTTCCATGTAGTACAAAGATCTCGCACTCCGTATTTTCAATTCTTTCTTCCAGGAATATCTTGTGTGAGAGAGGGAAAGGGTCAGATTGCAGGGTCCATCTCACGAATCCGTACATTTTGGGAAGGACTTGTTCCTTCAGACATTCTTCTGAGAAGTATTTTTGATTCTTCAATCGGTGTAATCTGTTCAGTTCTCTTTCGAACTTACGAAAAACGGTCTTGACTTCTGGATGTGAGCAAAGAAACGCAGAGAGACAATTGAATTCCATAATGGGCTAAAGATGACTGTGAAATATTTTCTGTTAAAACCAGCGATTAAGAAGATTAAAGAGAAACTGTCAACTGGAGTGACTTAACGGCTGACCGATGGACCTTCTGGTATAAATACCAGCTTTTCTGTAACTTTTTCTCATTCACTATTTGCCTGAGGAGAGAGACAGTTTGTCTCTGAAATATAGCCTGTATTTTCCATTTTGCCATTTTTTCTCTATGGCTCCCTATATTTGATGGAATTGTTTTAACACAATATATATATATATATATATATATATATATATATATATATATATATATATATATATATATATATATATATATATATATATATATATTGAGATTGAAAGAAAGAGTGTAAAGACGTGTCTCTCGTATGTACAGGTTTATTTGGACGTTTCACATCTCTTGATTCTTCTCCCTTTCTCTTTTAGTCACTTTTTAACTCTTGCCTTGGTAGGTGTTTCTTTTAGTCTTCCGTGTGTTTTTTATGGTATTTGTATAAAATATTGCTTTGATTTTTAAGAATTTAAAAACCTTGTGTTATCTTAGTGACTGTTTTATGTATTTATAGTAAATGAGTAATTTTTCTAGCCTTGAAGATACATCAAGAGATGTGAAACGTCGGCAAATAAGTCTGTACATATGAGAGACATGTCTCTACTTCTTCATTCTGAGATGTTTATCGGGTTCCCTGCGATTCCTCTCTCTCTCTCTCTCTCTCTCTCTCTCTCTCTCTCTCTCTCTCCTCTCTCTCTCTCTCTCTCTCTCTCTCTCTCTCTATATATATATATATATATATATATATATATATATATATATATATATATATATATATATATATATATATTATATATATATATATATATATACATATAAATATAATATATATATATATATATATATATTATATATATATATATATATATATACTATATATATATATATATATATATATATGCATACACATATATATGTTTGTGTGCGTTGAGTGTTTGGCTGGAGAAATAGATGACAGATTGATGGAAAGTAACTATAACTCCTCTATTTCAAACCGCTTTCTCTAGAAAGAAGGCAGTAAAGATGGAATTTAGAAAACGCAAGTTGCTGATATGAACACAAAAGTTCATTGTTTCGGTTAGTGATTTTTAGACGCCGAAGAATAGACAAAAGTTTCTCACGTTCTCGCCCAGAGGAAGTCGGAAGCACTGTTTACATGACAAGGAAATGTACGTGAGTGATGTAACCACTGTTTGCGATTTCACTCGGAAATAGAAACAAAGAGACGCAAACAGCAATCGCAAAGATGCAGTTGTCTGAAGTCCCGACATGAAAATTACCAAAGCAATTATCAAGTTATGCCTTGACCTCTTGACGTTCAGCCTCCAGGCGCTGGTGGTCGTCTCTGAGATCTCGGGGTATATTAAGGGATCAGAGTAAAAAAGTAAAAAGAAAGTAACTTCTGACGCTCCATGGTTAATAATGGGAAGATTAGGAGGATAGAGGTCATGGCAACGATATGATACAGAGGTGATAACTAGTGATATAACTGTGGGCTAATCGACAAATGAAACAAGGTAACACAAAATAGTGCCTCTGGTGACCGACTGAAAACGCTAAAGAATCATCAGTAGGATTATGCTGCTGGTTCTTTTAATTATGACGCACGACAGTGTCGACCAAGTAAGACTTGAAAAGATATTATGTTTGTGTCCTCCATTTCCTGTATATTGCACCTTAGCCATTTTTTTAGTTTTCTGTAAAAGAAAACTATTGTGCCGGTTTTGTCTGTCCATCCGCCCTCAGATCTTAAAAACTACTGAGGCTGAAGGGCTGCAAATTGATGCTATCCACCTCCAGTCATCAAACATATCAAAATTGCAGCCCTAGCCTCAGTAGTTTTGTTTCTTATTTAAGGTTAAAGTTGTTATAACTTCAAAGTACTGGCAACGATATAGGACATGCCGCCACCGGCTCGTGGTTAAAGTTTCATGGGCCACGGCTCATACAACATTATACCGAGACCACCGAAAGATAGATCTGTTTTCGGCGGCCTTGATTATACGATGTACAGAAAACTCGATTGTGCCGAAGAAACTTCGTTGCATTTTTTAGTCGCCTTTTATTCACGTTGATGTTCCTCTCCCTGCCATTTATTTCTTAGGCCTTGTAGTCTCATTGGAAATTGAAGTAACTTTACAAAGAGTATGAAGTACAATGCTCGTTCGGTTGCCTTCACTTTGCAACTGAAACCGTTTATCTATCGCCTCCTCGTCGAGCAATTGGCTTTTGAGAATGAACTCAGAGTCGTGAGTTAATATCGTCTTTCCAACTTACGTACTTTCTTAGGTTCATTATGTCTGTCACGCCATAATCTCTTAAGACGAGTTTTTTCTTCGAAATCGTCGTTTCTTGTGTCATTTGATATACGATTATTTTCGTGATGTATATGAATATCGTTACGATGATCTATGAATGTACAGCATGGTAGGGAAAGCTTTCAAAAGATATATGTAAGATAAAATGGGAGAGTTGCCTTTAAATCTTATCGAGAATTTTGTTGTTAAACTGAAAATCTATTAATTTAACACCATTAGCCCGCCCTCTTCTAAAAACTTATGAAATAAATTGGGACAGTCAGCATATGTTTTCATTCAGTATACACTCAGGACTTCTCGAAAGGTTTTAGGAACAAAATTTTCAAGCATCTATTTTTAAAATTACATTAGATTGTTAGTATGGTCGAGGTTACCTTGTCTTTAAAGCTAGGTCGTTGTTTGCAGCGAAAAAAGTAAGTATACCTTAGTTTTACCAGACTACTGAGCTGATTAACAGCTCTCCTAGGGCTGGCCCGAAGGATTAGACTTATTTTACGTGGCTAAGAACCAATTGGTTACTTAGCAACGGGACCTACAGCTTATTGTGGAATCCGAACCACAATATAGCAAGAAATGAATTTCTATCACCAGAAATAAATTCCTCTAACGCGAAATGTTGGTATGTAAACGAGATTAAAAAAAAAATTGTTCCTTTATACCGTTTAGTAGTAGTTAATGATTGAATCACCGGATGTAGAACGGCCCAGGTTGTACGTACTTCCTAAGTGGAAGTACAGTCGGTAGTGAAAGTTATATCATCCCGAGTCTCCGCTCTACGATCTGCGAATGAAAGGGAGATGAGAAAGGAAATTTATGTAAAAAACGATCATGAAAAAGTGACGTAGGAAATAGAACGTACTTATCGCCTAATCCCTTTCGCCTCCGTTTTTATACACTTTTTATTCCTTTCCAGGCAAGGCATGATGCCGAAGACCGGATATTATCAGCGGAGTTTCGTCTCGTGTTTGCTCCTCGCACGGTAGATGAAGGTAAGTATCACTTCCTCTTTTGGAACAGTTTTATCACGTTTGATGCTTTGTTTTCTTTGCATTACTTCTATGCCCCATAAGTTTTTTTTTATTACTTCTACGCCTTGTGATTCGCAAAAGGTAAGTTATCCGAAATTAATTATTTTCTGAATACAGCACAATGCAAATATGAAGACATGAATTTGATCCTTCCAAAATTAATTATTTTCTGAATACAGCACAATGCAGATATGATGACATAAGTTTGATCCTCAAGGATTCTTGGTATTTTGCAGTATTTTGTAGCAGCTTTGACTGCACCGTTGTATTACTGAGTACTAAGAAAATATATCATATAGCGCCGTGAGAAAGAATTTACAGAGATCTTGACAGGATTAATTGGTATTGCCAACGAAACAAATACCATATCATGTTTAAAAGCCAGAATCATGTCTAAGGCTGTAAAAAGCCTATTATGATCTTAATTCGTGTATATTAGATCTTTTTATTCTGCTACTGCTGCAGCATTGCTCTCTGATCTGGGTGTCCTAAGCATCCAGAAGTCTCTATCTTATTGGGAGAATTAAGGAAAGGGTTAGCTTTCATTTTCGGATTTACGTTTAAATTACTTCTTTTATCCAGCGATGCCGAGCTTCAGATCAGTAGGAACTCGGTTGACCTTTAGCCCACTACTCGTCTCGCAGAATGTTGTCATCTTTAGTCTGATCAGATTCCTCGAGGATATCGCGCAGTTGGAACTTCTGAAGGTCTAGCGAAGATATAATGCATTACTACCCTAGTACAATGCAACTTGTATTTTAATATTCTACTTACATTTATATTTATTTATTAATTTGTTTATTTGTCTGTCTTTTTTTTTAACAACTGACCTCCTCTTTCTGTCACTTCTTTCGAATGAACACCATATTCTTTGGAAGCTTGAATTTCAAGTCAGTGGCCCCCGTGGGCTTGTTCAATATGAACAGGGTTCATCTTCTGAATAATGATAATAACAGTAATAATACTTAGTATAGTGCTAGAGATCTTTTGTTGGTTAGGTTAATGTCCGTAAATTTAGGAGAAGCTTTAAGGCTACTGTTTATCACCCTTTTTTTTTTTTTTTTGGCCCGGAAGTTAGCCATATGACTTTTTTTGTACTTACCTGTACATGTTCCATATCCATCAGTTTCATTTTTTTCTCTCTCTCTCTCTCTCCAGATATGGAGGTTCGATTAGGTGGAAACTTGCTTTCCAGTCAGGTTATTCACCTTTCGGTTTGTTCCTTAAGAGAGTCTGCTAATTAAATAAAAACAGTATCAACATTAATGGCAAACAGACATATCTCCTCCAGTATTTTTCCTCTTTTTGACCAGTTAGATTATCTGTCGATTGCACTATAAATACTTTCTTCATCGCTTCCCAGTTTCATACTTGATTCCGAACCATGATATTGTTGTCGCCCAACTTAAGTAGACATTCATATTGGGAGAATTTTATGGAAAATTTACAGCTTTATGTAAGGGTACCTTATGCTTTAGCTGATTTTGTATTTTCAAGCAAATAATCATTTAATCTCTTCGATATGAACCACAAGTTGAATTATCTATCGTTATCTCTTGAGAGTCAGTTGCTTTATTCTGAGGGTGTAGAATTCTCGTGTAAATCTTTTAGCTCAGTGTCATCGTTTCTGAGGAATATTTGCTTATGTTTGAATGTTCGACCCAAAAGTAACTTTACATATTGCATTGTTTTAGGGTGACTGTAGAATAAGCGTTTAGAAAAATATACTTCACTGGCTTTTTTTTCTTTTTTGGAACAGGTCTCATTTATTTAAGGATTCCATAAGACTTATTTATAAGATATTGTAACGTATCACTTAACATACCTAAAAGTCTTCAGAATATGGGTATGATATTAGCTTAATCTATTTACGTTTACCCATGTTTTTCATCAAATGTGTGTGTGGATGTGTGTTTATGTATGTATATATTATTATATATATATATATATATATATATATATATATATATATATATATATATATATATATATATATATATATATATATATATACATATATGTGTTTGTTAATGAATATATTGTGTATGATATATAATATATATATATATATATATAGAGAGAGAGAGAGAGAGAGAGAGAGAGAGAGAGAGAGAGAGAGAGAGAGAGAGAGGAGAGAATTAGTCGTTTCTTATATGGACTGGCTGAAGTGATATCAAAACAATAGACTCTGCTACAGTCATTCCTTTATCAGAGAAACCAATGTTGAACCCCATGTAAAAAAAGTCTAAAACAATACCACTTTTGTACACCTCGACAAAATATATATATATATATATATATATATATATATATATATATATATATATATATATATATGTATATATATATATATATATATATATATATATATAAATATATTATTATATATATATATATATATATATATATATATGTGTGTGTGTGTGTGTGTGTGTGTGTGTGTGTGTGTGCTTCTAAATATATGTATATTCCCCCTCACTGTATAGTTCCAGGGCAATGACAACTTGTTCGTATTTTAATTGGTATTCCATACATCAACACTAAAGGCTCGTTAGTAGTTAATTGAACAATTACCTCCCCCCCCACCGACCCCGCCCTTCCGATGGACACTGCGCCAATCACCTCTATCATGTACGTCCTTGTTTTCACCAGCCTATTGTCCTCTATTCTTTCCACTTGACCAAACCATCCCAGAAAGCCGTGATTTTAATCTCTTTTTTTTTTTCATGATAACATTTTCTGCAACTTTTACCTACCTCCATAGTTCTGACCCGTTCAGTTTTTATAACACACATACTGCACAGTAAAAGCATTTCGACAACTTAAACCTTTTTTTATTTTATTGGTATTCAGCATCCACTCTTCACTTCCATGAAAGAGAGCTGGCTCAACAATGTCACCCTCCATTCCAACCTTGATTTCCAAAGCCACTCCATTTTTTTTCTACCAAACTTTTGCACAAATCTTGCCACCTTCCCTGCTTCACCTGTTGCATGGCTCTCCTCTTCTCTCATCTCACTGCACTCTCATACCCATGCAGTTTCTAGACACGGTCACTCTTTGTACTTCCCGTCCTTCTGCACACCTTGTACCAGTCATTGCAAATTGCCAAAACATGTGTATGTCTGGACTTGGCCGAAATTCTATATTCAGTTCAGTTCAGTACACATACATGAATGAATATATATATATATATATATATATATATATATATATATATATATATATATATATATATATATATATATATATATATATATATATATATATATTATATTTGTGCGTGTGTGTGGGTGTGTAGTGTACTTTAATTCATCAAATTCTGATGGTAGTATAAGTGAAGGTTAGACATTGGAAATATAAATTCCTCAGTTTAGGCATGCTAGTGGGAGAAGGCATCATCATTCAGTGTACTGCATAGTGGGCTTTAACAAGAGATGGATCTGATAAATGTATGTTAGGCACTGTGCCGAAGCTGGGACAAAGGTATCAGTACACACACACACATTACACACACACACACACACACACACACACATATATATAGATATATATATATATATATATATAGATAGGATATATATATATATATATATAGTAGAGAGATACATATTATATACACACATACAGTATATGTGTGCATGTATGTTTGTGTTTATGTATGTATGTAATGTGCATGGAGAGAGAGCCTTACCTTACAGACCTTACAGAGAGAGAGAGAGAGCGAGAGAGATATATGACTGACAGTGCTGTCAGAAACAAGCTTCCAGTTAGAGGAAATTTGTTTATGTTTGGAGCATGTAACCTGTATGAATACATCAAAATATCGCATCATATATTGTGCAAAAAGATATAAATTCGCGCTTTTGGCTGAAAAACTTGCTACCAATATTTAAATCTGATTTTGAAATGTCACGTGTTTTGGCAAAGGGGTGCTCCTGTGCACTTAACCTATTTATCACTGGCCCCTCATGGCACGTTTTAAAAACTGTAAGATTGCGGTCATACAAAGGAAGGGTCTTCTCGTGGAAACTTGTCAGCTCAATAAAATGGGGGGAAGGAAAATAACAGGGTTTACGATGCCGTCGGAGAGGAGAGGGAAAGGGATGAGGTCACCTTTAAAACGTGATGTGAGGGATGCCATATATCTTCCTTGTATCAGAATATGGGTCTTGTTTTCACCAGCACTCTCTCTTGAAAGTGTAACTTCTGTGTGCAGTTCTCTTCTTTATATGGATCTCAATGCTTAGATAATTTGCTATTTCAGGGTCCTTGTAATGTTCTCTCTCTCACCCTCT
This sequence comes from Macrobrachium rosenbergii, assembly GCF_040412425.1. NCBI lineage: Eukaryota > Metazoa > Arthropoda > Malacostraca > Decapoda > Palaemonidae > Macrobrachium > Macrobrachium rosenbergii. The sequence continues at coordinate 10,469,436 of NC_089752.1, forward strand.
CTCTTTCTACTACTTCTTATTCACTATAAGTCTTTTCGTGGTTCCTTTTCGTAATGCCCCCGAAGCATTTGCGCAGGATGGGATGAATGTCCCAGCGCACTGTTCGATAGGTAGGGTCACAGGTCATCTCGAAAGTAAAAGTCAGCGTTTCCGCATCGTAGCTCAGAGAGAAAGAGGAAGGGGGGATGGCATGCGTTGATTATATTCACGCCACATATTTGGTACGATGTATGTCGGTTATTCAACGCTCATAGAGTATGACAGTGCATTGTTACTCTCTCTCTCTTCTTTCTTTCTTTCTTCTTTCTTCTTCTTCTTCTCTCTCTCTCTCTCTCTCTCTCTCTCTCTCTCTCTCTCTCTCTCTCTCACATACACAGTCAAGTGTTAGGTATGATTGATGGTTAGTTTTTTCTTGGGCAACGGAAAGTTTCGGGCATGTACCTTGGATTGTGATACATGAAAATGTAGCCAAAATGTCCAGTGTCACTGAGGAACTGTCATGTGAAAAAAGCTGGCAGATCTTGTTGGCGTTGGGAGAGCTCTGATTTGACCTGTTATTAAAATTACTCGAATAGAGGATAGCTGACCCAGCATAAGCCAAGGGTCACTCCCTCAATTGGTCCACGAAAGACCAGTTTTTTCTCTTTCCTTTTTTCTTTTTTTGCACGCGAGAACCAGACCTAACAAGAGTAAAAGAATATATTAAAGAGCAATTGACACTGTATGTTCCTCTCATAGGATTGATGTTGGGATGTTCCAGAATGATGCAAATAATATCTATGGCTTAGTACCATCGACAACACCTTGGTGCGAATATTAAAAAACTGAAAACAATATCACATAAAAAGCCTCTTACACTCAATTTAAGAAGCTTGTATTTAAAAGCTTTATGAAGACGAAAAAATGCCCATATAGATGAAATAAATGAAAAATGGGGAGCTTTATATTTTTGGCCGCACTTTTCCTTTAAGTAGCTAGAGATCGAAAGAAACGTAATGTCAGCTTCAGCTAATGTGGTCTAGTATCCACTTGTCGGGGTTCTTGTAAGCATATTAATTGTCAGGAACTGGATCTAAATCCAAGAGAACACTGGAAAACTGATGAGCATTTGTTGCAATCAGCATTTAAACGATCCTCGAGAACAAACGTCACAGTTGGTGGTAGTTGGGACACGCAGCGTTCCCTCCTTTTAAATTATGTTCTATATAATCTATTGGCGAATTTGTGATACTTGTTTTTGGGAGTTAGGTCATCTCAGATGCCACATTTAGTCAACTTTCCCCGGGTGGTAATCTTCTAACCAGTGTTTTCAAACCAATGGTACACATAACCTGTGTGCCATGTCTCCCACAGTTTGAGTTTTATTACTCAAGTGTACACTCAAGCATGCATTCCTCGACTTGCTTCATGTATCAGCTTTTATTTTTTTTAGTTATTGGTTAGTTTGACTGTTTTCTCCCTTTTGTTATTTATTATTAGCTATTTCCAGTAAAATTCGTTTGTTGTTATTTGTTATTTAGTACATTTCTAAGCCTCTCTTCTTTTCTTTTATTAGGCATTAGCATTCTGTATTGTGGAAACTTGCTATGCAATTTGCTGGTCTTCCATCTGGTTTCATAAGAAAGTGTTGATATGAATAATAATGAGTTATGTATATTGTGCTCTAGACATCTTCAAAAAATACTAGGAAACCTTATCTGGGTCTTCGCTGTCCAACTGATTTGGTTTTATAAGGTCTGGTTAAAGGAAAGGACAGCAGATGTTTTAGGTCTAAAGATTCAGCATTGAAACTTAGGCCACCAAAAGTGAGGACGACTTATGTCTTGTAGTTCGTTTTCAGGTTATTGATACAGGTTTTCTTGTCAAATCTCTTAATTCGCTTTGCTTGGTTACTGTGAGGAAAGTTCTAATTACACCTGGGGCATTTACATACTTGTATCCGAAACTTGGTCTGTCACGGTAATTAGGTTCCTTTGAATGAATCATCACAACAAGCTGTTCATTAGTTATCAAGTTAAAAAAAACTACTATTCAGGATCATTAATCTCAAGGACACCAAATGAATGTTTCTGCACGTTTTCATCAAGACCCATTCACCCATTCTGGAAGTACTGTATGCCACAAAAATAGACCATTCAGCATACTTGTACATAAGCATACCCCAGGCAAGATTATGATTACCTCATGCAGTGAAAAAAAAAAATTCACCTTGACTACTCATAAAAACTAAGGCATAGCCAGTAAGCATGTCTCTATGAAGGATTCAGACAAAACACAATTAAGATATCACATTTTATTGTTTACACATAACTTTACTGTGTATTTTACTTGCAGAATTAGCACAAAATTGCATAAAAGCCCACATGTGATTCAGTATTTGGTACCTCAGTAGAAGGTACCAGGCTAGGTTGCTGCACCTCTTTTATAAATGTTTTGTAATTATGCAATACTAATTTTTCATACCTAACAGGCAGGCATTACTTAATTTCCAAAAATTTTAAATCAATCAGCTTCTAATAAGTTTGTTACTTTCAAAATATAGTTTTTGTATTTCCAAAGATCTGATAACTTTATTGAACTGCCAAGAAACAAAATACCAAATGCATTCATTGATAAGCACATATAAAATATCAAATGTGTGTGGAAAAGTTAGATTTATGAAGGTTGCAAACGTAGAAGCAACCATGATTTTGCCAAAATAGATTTTGTAAATAGCTACATTACTTATGATAAATGAATGTTTAACAAAAGTAAAGTCACTAGAAACATTTCCACTTTGTCTAGCTGATTCCAATGAATGTAATGATTTCATGAAAAAAATCTGTGGCTTGTAATTATCCAGTAACATTTTAAATGTTTTTACAACACCACATTGAATTAAAAAATCAATAAAATTGACAAAATGCTCTAACAAATTTATGAAAGTTTATTCATACATTGGGATTCCTTGCATGGAAAAGCATTATGTAGTTATTGTGCTGTACTATTGATGGTTAAGTGCTAGATAGCAATAGCATATTAACTTCTAGTTCTGGGTGCTGACTTTTTTTATGCAGAACCCAATGGGACAGGCAACCTAGTGTCCTTCCCAACCCAGTCCCAAAGTAAACTAAAAAAATAAAGTTAAGGCCTGCCTTTTGAAGGATGGATTATTATCAGGATTGGGAAAATAGGAGAGTTTAAAAGTTTGGCAACAGAGGGAAGGAAACAATCACCAAAGCGTACAGTCTGAGTATTACCAATTCCTAAAAAGTAAATACATAAGAGGTGGCCTGAAAGGCACTATAAGGTCATCTTAGGGGGTGGGGGGGAATCTTAAAGTCATTGAAGCAGTGGAAACCACCCGGCAATAAGGATCACTGATCAGTTTCGTTGCCTTATATTGGGGTGACATTATTTTTGAGATTTGGTTCTTCAGCCACTTAGTACCAGCAGTGGAGATGTACTGTAAGGATAAGGGCACCCCCTGAGATCCTGTTTATTTTAGACAGTGCTCCCAGCCACCTATAAAACCTCATCAGTTTTCATCCTAACATCTCTGCTGTTTATTTACTGGCCAACACCATCTCTACTGCAACCGGTGGCTGGGGGATCACTGTCATCTTCAGGCAGACACCTACGCAGGCTGTAGATGCAGTGGATACAAATGAAGAATTAACTTTTGGAAAGGCTATGACACTGCAAGGCATTCATAAATATAAACACCACTTGGAATAAAGTTTTGACCATGGGTACCAAATGGCATTTGGAAGGAGCTAAGTCCTTAGTTTTTTCTGAATTTCAAGGCCTTTGCTGAAATGGAATCGAACAAAACCTAGGTGAGGAAGATTATGGGACAGGTCATGATTCAGCTGTTCCTTACAGGATGATATTGGATGAATAGAAGAGCAACGGAGTTCAGGGCAATCTCGACCAGTTCTTGCAGCATCCTGCAAATCTGGAAGAAGATATTAAGCCATCATCATCATCAGCGTTGTCTCCTCCACCTTCCTCCTCTGACCTATCAAGCACATTATACTGTATCATAAATTAGTGTGCAAACATCATTTCTACTCATATGAGCACCACCACTAGAACAGTTGGATTGGTTGTCTTTTTTTAAAGTGAATAGTAAATGTCAAAAAAATGTCTGAAAGGCATAGTGACAATACTGGGTGTGGTGAGTGCAGCTGATAGGCCGAAAGAAATTAAATTAGCCACAATAATTTGAGCTGACTGTAAACTTCAAAACTAGTAATGCATTCAAGTAATCTGCCAAAAAGTTTCAGACTACTCTCAGTGAAAAAGACCTCTTCCTATCCTCCACCAAGTTTGAGGCACTCACTGATCCTGATGTCTACCACCTTTCACTTTTCATGAATTCTAGAGGCTCTCAGTAGTAACAGTAAATAGTGCTTTTTCTAAATTCAGTGTTTTGCTAATACAGTACATGTTCTTTTTCATAATTACTAAAATACGGATTGTCTTCAATCATACTGGGGCTAATAGTGTGCACAAAGGACGATTGGGTGAGTGGCTTAAAATCACTCGAGACGTGCTCTTATACTACTCAAGTTAAATCCTGTTGTATGCAGTGTAATATTTTGGTGTATAATTAGTCCTCAGGATTACACCCTAGTCATATAACCAGTAAGTGCATAAATAATAAATTCAGCATACATTATATTTTCAAAGGTATTAAATGAGATACCAGTACATGAATTAAAAAGAAAACTATGTAAAATGGAATTATGAATAAATACTGTTCACAATAAGATGATACTGTAATAATGAAATACAAAGGTTAAAAAAGAAGATATGAGTTCATGTCAGTACCTGGGTAAAAAGAGTGTTACATTACATATAACAGCATTGACATTAATGTAACTGTATATTGCATGTGATTCACAATTTATGTTGATTTCATCTTATATTGGTAACAGTCTGCAAAAGCCTCTATTAAGGCAATGGTTAAGGCTTCTTATGAATACTCAGAATGGTCTACAAAACAGTGGCAAAGACTTGCTTAAAGTTACAATAATATAATAATGTTAAACTGTTTTACTCATGTAATGGTCCTCCTTTTCTTTTATTACAACACAGAATGTCTGGACTAGTTGGTACAGTATAGTAATTATAATTACTGATTGCAATATATTAAACAATTATAAATCCATATGTAACAACTTCAGTACTTTCACTGACAGTAAAGTACTTCTCTCCTATAAGTTAATGATTCTCACTTTATTATTTCCCAAGCTCTGCTTTTAAGCTGGATATGTCTTTTCAGCTATAAAAGAGCAAGTGCACTTGACGAGAAGAATCACATCACTCTAGACCAAGTTCTTCACGGTAATTATACTCCTTGGCTGGAGGATAATGTCCAACAGTGGTAACACGATGCAGTACTCGTAATCCCACTTGGCTCCTAGGTAGCTGTGTTTCAGGTGCTGCCTCATGACCAACAGACAGGTTGTCAGAAATAATAAAGTCTCCAACTTTCCACTGCAATGAAGATTACAGAAATTAGACCAATTTCTCATGAATAATAACAACTTTTATCTTACTCCTAATTTTCTTATAGCAATGATACTAATTTCTCATGAATAAGAACAACTTTTACCTTCTTTTCAAATTTTATCAAGTATTTTATCACTTCTAATCTGCTTATTTTCATTTATCAGCTGTTAAGCAAATAAATGACCTATCATTACTAAATTCAATTGGACACTATTTCAACAACCTAAAACCTAACTCTATATTCAAATCACTCAGTTTTCCTTGACAACTACACTGTGAATCAAAGATAAAAAATGAACAGTTACCATTTTCCAATGATACAAGCACTTAATAATACACACTGAAGAAATCTCAGCAGTAAACAATGACTCACATGAAATGCCCAAAATTCTAAGGTTAGTTATCCAATACTGAGAGAGAGAGAGAGAGAGAGAGAGAGAGAGAGAGAGAGAGAGAGAGAGAGAGAGAGAGAGAGAGAGAGAGAGAGAGGTTTGTGTGTTAATTGTACACAGTTTTATTTTTTAATTATTCTTACACAGGGTACAAAATAAAAACAATGGGACTTTGCCATAAAAAAGATATATATATTAAAGAAATGGTCTTGATTTTTGAATATTCAGTTCTAAGAAATACAAGTCTGTCCACAAATCTGACAGGATCTTCAAAAATGAACAAAGAAAGAATGGTCCAACATAAATTGAACAAAAAGATAAAATCCCTTCTAATTTCTAATACCATACCTCATGACTGTACTGTATTTCTTTATTATTTTTCACAAATTCATGATGAATTTCACGTAGTATTTGGTAAGTTTCATCATCATCAGTCTGCCTTGCCTCTGGAGTGTTACGATCCCAGATAAATGACTCAGTCATCCCCAGATGAAAACAGAGAACCTGTAGGTATTTAGAAATCATGACTTAGAACATTATGCTGCAGAATTCATTAAAAAAAAAATGTCCTCTACACAAATAATGGATTGAAAATGTTTTACATTATGGGGTAAACTGGTGCTAAATATATCAACAGTCAAGCACAACTAAAATGTAAAATTGGGAGTAAATTTCAAGAAACCTTGGATCTTTGGTAAATACATGAGGGCTCCAAAGGGACAATTAAATGATCTAAATTTTAGTATAGTATTTTTTCAGCTAAATCCTCAACACCTATACCATTCAAAAAATGGTTCAGTAGCTGTTCACTCTACTATATTCAGGAATCGGTGGATCCTGGCCGTCAGCTTGGTAGTCTAAACTACTCTGCAATGCCACCTAATAGAGTATCCAAACTGCCATGCCACTTAATAGAGTAACTAAAACAGGACAATGACCTGAAGTTCCTACTCCCCAAACTGTCACCACAGAATGAGACAGTATCACCTAGATTATGGAGGCAAACAAGTTGCACTGTAAAGTGAAGTGGGAGGTGGGTACATTTACCTTGGAAACTGATATTCTGACCAAAATGTCAGTACTTACAAGTAAAAATCCCATTAAGGAACTTAACACATTACCATTTGGGGGTGGAACAAAAGTATATATTTGGAAAAATATTGTAAGAAAGAGGGAAGGATAAGGAGCTTACATTCAAAAGGAAAAGAATGTCAATGAAAGATATCAAGGACTGAGACACTGCATAAAAGAACATTGGATGTTAATGGCTAGGAAGTGTGCAGGAGTTATAAGGCTGTAACTTCTCATTTAAAAAGTTGTCCTATTCCTGATGACTGCCTTAGACAATCTCTAAAAAGGGAAAAATAAAAAGGGGTCTAATGGTGTTTCGCCAGAAGCCATCACTAGATCATTTGAGGCCCTTTTAAGCAGATAGATGTGCACTAAGCGGTAAGTGGCCTCTCGTGTCATTCTCTCCATGCAGTTAGCTTTGTGCCTGGGAATAGTCCTCAATGTATTTGTTTTTCAGGATCTCTCCCATGTGAGCCATGCTTTGCCATCTTCATTGGCACTACACCAGCAGCAGCTGCTGAAAATGTTATCTGTACTGTGTTTCCAATTGCTTTAGTACTCTTGATGTTCCTGATACTTTGACCAGGGTTGTGGGTGCAAGCACCCAATTGTTCATGTTTCTAACAAAGGACATTGGATCAAGGAAGCCTGAATTTTTTTAGTCTATCATTCAACGAAATTTAATTGATTCAACTTCTGAGAACAACTTACTAATATTCTAGCATCTATATACAGTATACCAATACCCTGAAATATCATTACTATACTACAATCTTCCCTTGAGTATGGTAAACCCCACCTTTTTTCCTTCTTACTATCCAGGTAATCATTTCCTGCATCTCTTCAACTGCTGATGCTTTCACAATTCTAAGTCATTCAACTTTCATCCATTCCTCCAATGAATTCCAAGGTTTCTTCCTTTGTTATGTTTGTCATATAATCAAGGACAGCAAAGAAACAAAAAGCATCCTTTATGGAAATACATAAAACTGGAGATTAAAAGGCTCACAAAATCTGCCATCTTTTGTTAGTCCCAAAGTAAACAATATTCCCTTTGTACAGTATGAAAAGCTGTAATAGCTATTAATTGATTATTGAATTTTCTGATGTCATAACTTTATAAGTCACTGACTCTAATATCTCCAATATACTTAAAAAACTGAAAACATCATAACTGATGTTTTCAGATTTTTACAGTATAATGGAAGTCAATGACTCATGAAGTTATGAGGCCAGAAGACACCTTTTCATATTTTACAACTTGCTTTACAGGATACACAACCAAATACCTTATGCCTTTTCACTCAACAGACAATGAAATCCTATTCTAATCAAAACTGTTCTGCAGAATATTATCAAGGACAAAAATCACAGTTTTCAACATAGTATGCCCACTGGCAAAAACTTGTAAGATCATTCCTCACTAATTTCAACACTACATGAAGATACCTTTCTTTGGTTATTTTCATAATGATTCCCTCCTTCTCCTTACTGTCTGATGTTTTATTTCTCTATATAATTATGAACAAATTAGTCAGTGCCATTGATGTTTGAGGCATATCATCTTTTAACACTTTTGAGGCAATGCTTTTCATCTGTAGTACCTTTAAACTACTTACTTGTTTTACTTCACCAACAACTTTGATTGTTCCAACTTCAGTATCATTACAAAAATCTCCCTAGGCTCTGTCGTTATCAAAGAACAACTTTAAATTTGAATTTGAAGCTCATCACATATCACATAGGCAAAGTTTCACAAATAATCATGTGCTTGATCTAAGGGAGCTTAAGACTACTCATTCAATTACTTTATCACTTTATAGAAGTACCTTAGCACTTTCATGTTATTACAATAGCATAACCAGTGACAGGGAAGCATTAACTGATTCAACAGAAACTGTTAAAATGGTTCCAGACACCTCGAACTAATCTTAAACATAAAGTCCAAATGTTTAAGACTTTACCTACAGCATGGATTACATCCAAGCCTGGGAAATGTAAACTGGACTGTGTGTTAAAAGCAATCCAAACATCAAAATGATGTAAATATTTGTGCAAGAAATGGCAATCACAAACTCAATTTACATGAAAACTTATATATGTACAGTACTCCAAACGTTCATCGAACTTGGTACTTGCTTTTTTCTTGGTCAGAGGATGAGAATATATTAAAGGATGAATAGGTCCAGAGCGACGGTCGTTCAATATGTAACAAACGTTCCTGAATACTCACGCTTGCCCTTGCAACCTCTCTCAACAATGTCAGTGAGTGGAGCAAAGACAGTTGGGCCATACGTTGGTACACTCACCTGAAAAAGATGCATAGCAATACTTACTGCAAATCTAATTAAAAAATACTCGGAGTAACATGAACCTTCCAATGGAGAAACAGACCCAAAGTTTTGTAACTGTACAAATATATTTAAAAATAAAACTATTGTATACAGAAAGCTTTCCAAGATATGTGCAATTCCCCTTTTTAATGCAACTGAAAAGGGGAATCAAAATTCTTGAGAACTTTCTGTATACATACTGTAGTTTTATTCTTAAATACATTTGTACAGTTACTTAACTGTGGATTTGTTTCTTTACAAATATAATTACTCTTTAACAAATAATTATTTGTTTACCTAAACATATACTGTATGAGTAATGTAACAAATATACAGTATTCTGAGCAAGTAGTTTTGTAACTTCTCTGCAACATTGGGGTGCAAAGTTGAGAGAAATGAGCCTTAAATTTTATACTAATGATTAAAGGGGGGGGGATCAGACTTAAAAATTAAAGGAAAAATTCTTTTTCAAATTACCATGCAAAATTTCATTACCACTATACTACTACATTAATACAGGTAAATTTAATGATACAATGTTTCTGATAAAATATATTAAGTTACTTACACTACAATAATGTAAAATTCAGAAGTTACTGATAAATTTATTACAGAAAAAACTACAATAAAACAATGTTTTTATAATAAAACAAGTATTTATACAAAAATAAAATGCCTTCAGTGCAATACAATGAGTATACTGCTAGTAATTATGTGAATTATCTCAGTGAATATCAACCATGGTAAAAAACACTTATTAACAACACATGTGTAAAGTAAATCTGAATACTATGGTGATATTTGCTACCACTAAAAACTGGCAGAAACATAAAATTGCTAAAAAATTATCAATTTAAAAATTATTCAAAGCATCATAATTACCATATGATAAACAGCATAACCAAAAGGCGCTTCTTGAAAACTACCATCTATATGCCATCCTGTGCGGCCTACATCTGGAATAAAAAGTAAGAGTTGCATCTAACTTTCACAAAAGTTACAATTTTTATGCAAAGTGAAGTACATAAAGAAATTATTGAACCAGTACTGTTTTTTCAATTTGGAAAGTAAAACGTCTGACTATCCCATATCTGTGACATATTCCAGTTTTATAAGCTTATATTAACATTTTCAAGTTAAATAGACTATCACGCCATTAACATCTAAGGTGCCAAGATTATATTTGAATGATTCTAAACTGCCCAACTGACCCATTTTCTTCCTAGCAGTCATTTCCCATACTTTTGGTAATCACATTCCTTAAGGGGAAATCAGATTAGTTTCTGATGACTTATGTTCTTTCAACATATACAGTACTAGTAAGAGGAGGTTTTCAGGACTACAATGTCCAAATGAATAAGGGATTTTAAATTGTCAGAATATAAGAAGAGTCTCCATTCCTTTTACAGTAAAACTGTGTAATCATATTCATGGTAATTTTAACAGAAGCCATTATATAGTACTGTTCTTTAAGTGCGATGAATTATTACATTAGTTTTCTGACTTGTATATCAGTTTTTGTATCCAGTATAAATATTTATTTATCACTACAGTACAATTCACTATATGTAGTAATGTTTATTATTCTATATTGTAGAATGCTTTATCACTGTCACAAAATGTCATATTAAGTAACTGTTAATTTTATTTCATTTGCTGCATTTTTCTCATTTTAATTTTTTGTGGTTCATACAGTACTGTAAATACTAAAAAAATATTTTTATATATTCTCATAAAAATTATCTTATGGGCAGCTTTTTACAGACATGATTATTGATATATGTATCAGGAATTTCTTAATTATTTACTTTTTTCTGGACACAGATATAAGGAAATAGTGGGCAAGCTATACAAGACTTTATTTTTACCTCAGTGAACCATTAACTATACTAACCTATAGCTTTTCACCCATACAGTATTTACTGAGGTGTGCTCTTATAAAATTACATGTTTGCAATTATGTTAATATGGTAAGCACTCAGGTAATAATAATAATACTGTAATACCATAATAATAATATACACATGGTTTTCACAATATGTTTAATGAGATCAACATACTTGTGCATCCTTCACTACGATCGTTTGAAACACGAAAAACATCTGGATGAGGTGATCGGGGATGTTTGTAAAATGTAGATTCAGGCTCACCAAACCATTTTCCTATTTCAACATGTCTCTGACCACTAACAACACCTTGATCCTGTATCATCAAAAGAAAAGAGAAAAATAATAACAAATCTATTGCTGCAAAATATCAGCACATGAATATCTTTCATCAGTACAATAACACCTCAAATTAATGGACTTCTGTACTTATTAGATGCATTATTATTATTATTCTTTCTATGCTACCATATTAGTTGTCTTATTAGATGCATTATTATTATTATTCTTTCTATGCTACCATATTAGTTGTGATACATCTCTTAACCCCACCCCCCTAATGTCCTGAGCATACTTGTGAACCACGGCCATTTACATTTTTTTCAATCATGAGAGTACTGTACTCGTTCATTACCCTAAAATATCCCTATTAATTTCTATAATCCCAAATGTTCTCTGATGTATCCCTGTTTTCTATCTTTCCTCTCCCATTAGCCAGCATTTCGTGTGCATTGTCATCAATAGACAGGGGTGTTTTTTATTTACTTTCATGAAGAGCTTTAGATGTCAAATGACCTGAGCACTTGCCAAAATTCATTCTTATTTTTGCCATCTTATTACTTTTCACAACCTAAATGAATGATGAAGAAACTACCAGAGATAATTAAGCAGACTTAATGGATTCAGAACATGAAAATAATGGCAAATATTTGTCTTCAGATTCTGAGGAAAGTTTAGAAGTTGACTCCCAAGTTAACTCAGGAATGTAAATGTATCATACAGTATTTCAAAATCTTATGACTAACAAAGTACTGATAATTTTCCAAAAAATTGTGCACTACATAATTACCATATGCAGAGCATCTAAAAAAAATCAATAAAACCTGCTTATTTTTTTCTGCACATATTTGCACAATAACCTAAAAGGGAAAGGGTTAAACTGAATGTTAACTGTGGAATTGCTGTTAGCAGAGAGGTATATAGAAAATATTTAAGTGCAGGCTATAATATAGGGTATTACTTAACAGACTTGGTTACTTATATTAGAAAGCCAGAACCCTATAGTGTCTGTTAAGCTGAGGTGCTACTTACCTGTATTTTTTTATTTGCCAAACATATGGAACTTTTAGTCATTATGTAATTTCAACATGTCTGACTACTAACATCAAAAAATTAAATAGTCCATTACAATCACTGCATGAATACCCTTAGTCTATACATACAATTTTTTAAAACCTTGCTAATCATAATCCTCCAGAACTTTCAGCTCATAACAATGTTACTTTAAATCAATTTTCTCAATTCAAATTTTCCAGTCAAAAAGAAATCCAAAATGTAAAGTAATTTCTATAATATTTTACTTCTGAAAATCATTCATTGTGCAAAGATTGCCATCTCCTACCTGAGACATGACAGGACACCAAAATGCTCCGACATATTTGCAAACTCTCTCTCCTCTCTCTCTCTCTCTCTCTCTCTCTCTCTCTCTCTCTCTCTCTCTCTCTCTCTACCGGTAGCCCTTAATTTATGAAAAAAATTGCTTCATTCAATAAATTTGAATGGAAAAGAAAATGTTGATTAATGCTTACACAGTCATGGTCAGCCCAAAAGTGATTATTATTATTATTATTATTATTATTATTATTATTATTATTATTATTATTATTATTATTATTATTATTACTACAAAATACAGTGGTTTAACCTGACCTACACTCTCAGGGGGTGGCCTGAAGGATTTGTTCTTTGATGATAGGTGGAAATATGAGCTACATAAAGTTTAAAAAGTGGGATAACTAGGTGGGAAGAGACCACAGGGAACAGATTATAAACAAAAGGCATAAAACAATGTAGTTGGGAATCAAAGTATTTTGAAAAGAAACTTAAATACTATCCAGTGCACCAATCAAACCACACTGCATTTGGTCCACAACTTTCATGGGAAGCCTGCCACAAGCCAAAAATGCAATGTATCCTAGTAGGACCCAGAAAGAAAGCAAATGACCTTAGTATCATACAAGTTCCAAATGAAATGGTAATCACCTTAATCTTGTAATATAAAAAAATAAAAACCAGTCACAGAGCACTCAAATGAAGAAGTTAAGAGATCACTCACAGAGCAATCAAATGAAAAAGTTAGAGAGATCACAAGAGAACATTATGCTGCACAACCAAAGCTTTTGCTTGTTGTTAGGAAAGATCTTGGATGTTGCATGTACCACTGAATGCTTAAAAAACTTGCTAAATAGAAATGTTGTTTCTTAATATTTTGCTATATCAGCTCAGAAGTAAAAATTCTTACCTTGAAAATTAATATTCTGTGTTTTGTCACATCTTCCTTGATTATAGAAATAACTGTAAAGATAAATACAGTATATGTAAGTAAACTTACTTTAAAAAAAAACAAACAGGAAGCACAGTAGTTAATCTTGGCAGTATTTTGAAATATAGTAATGTTCCAAGGACAGCTTTTGAGAAATAAAATATTTACTATTATGAATAAGTGAATCCCAGCCACTACATGCTGTGCTGGTTTCAAAGAAAATAACATTACATGCAGTTCCTTTACAAATTCATATAAAGCAAACCACTGATGTACCGTCTAAAGAATAATCTTTTATATTTTACGCATTATCCTGTACAACTTTGTTTCATGAGCTTCATTTGCAAGCCCAATCACTGTACCTAATAAATTAATCCAATTATTAAATCAATAAAATTCATTACTTATGACTTAGGTGTGTAGTTATATGGGTTTAAATACTGTACTTCATCATAGAATTTCCTTTAAAAACTTTCATGGGTTACATTAACCTCGCCTGTAATGAAAATACTGTATATGGGTAGTATTTTGGAGCATTATTACTACAGTACTCACTTATCACTAAAGTATGGAATTTACTAAACTTCAATAATGACTGAATAAGACTAATCTCAATCCATCCCAAATAAAATGATCAGACTGTGGACATATGCATAACCTTGGTTTGCTTTTTTATGTTGACTCATGGTTGAATTACCAGAATTCTTCCAAATGTAACCATGAAGCAGAGTTTACAGAGTTGCTCACAGCCTTTAGATTCTTCAGGAGTGTAGCCTTTTGATAACTGGCAAAACCTTGTGAGCACCAAAGTCCCTAAAGTGCAGTATTCATTTGAGATTTCAAAATATCACACAGCAGTAAGCCCACAAAAGTTTTTACCCTAAGCTAACCTGTATTTTATACTTACAATTCAATTTCAAGAGATTTACTAGTAAAATACATCACTGCATAAAATACAGCCAAGCAAAATAACCATCAAAATACTGTAGCTGACATGTAAAGAATTCTGATAAGCTGAGGGGTTACTTTCAATAATAAATCTACAGGAAGTAACTCCACATAATCTTTTGTCAATTGAGTTAACATCATCCATCTTTGGATCTACCCCTCCCTTATTAGCTAAAATAATGGGAAACTGTTAACCAACCATAAGAACAAAGTTCAGTTACTTAATTTGGCCTTTTAGGCTAATGGTCTTTAGTGGATGTCCCTGTCTATGATACTGATTATTACTAGGCCCGAGGTTAAACAATCCATATCTCAAACGACACCAAGACAAGAAAAAAATTAAAATTAATGACCACAGGCCTGATATGATACAATAAACATATTGGAAAAGTCACAGATATCAGTGACTGAAAATGGGACACAGGAAAGAAAACTTGTGAATTTTGGATCAACTGATCCTTGATTTAAAGCTTTCAAAATACGGGAATGCCCAGTTATTTATTGTTAAAAAAAAAACACAAAATAAAAGCCTAAAAATTCCGAGAACAATGAATAGTAATGGGGATAAGTCTCAAGTATGAGAGATGGAACCAGGTTGCCTTCCTGTTAAATGGAGGACTGCTGGCCTATAACCTACTTTCTCCAGCAATGACCAAGCATGTAACAATGAAAGTTACAAAAATAAAAGCTGAAAAACAGATATAAAAATGGATATAATGCCTAACAGGCAAAATATAAGCATAATACTACCAAATTTGAAGTATGAAGATGTGTAGTTGGTCATGACTGAAAATGAAGTCTTAGAGAAAGATACTTTGGAGAGGAAAACCAAAACTAGTGTTAGCTGAACACATGATGCATTGAGAATAATCACATATAACGCCAGTCAAACGAAAATTAATTCAGGAAATGCAAACAGAATATATAAGATGCTTACATTACTACCAACAGAGTAACAGAGGATCACTAAGGAATCTTGGCTCGTGAACATCAGTCACCCCAATTCAAGGTTTTTAAATATTTTGCCCATGTTGGAATACATGGCTGATGGTCTCGGTCAGTAATATCGGATCTATATTTTGCATTGTATCTCCAGAGAATCAGCTTCAAGTTAGGGATTTTGGATCTAACTGCTTTTCTCAGTACCATCATATGTATCAAATACAACAGCAACTTGAACTTTTATGAAACTACATAGACATGAGGACAGAATAAAAACAGAATACTAGCTGAGTACACCGATACAGAACCAACCTCTGTAAACATAATGTCTGTTTTTGAAAATGTAGAATAACCACAAGGCAGGTGTTTAGAAACAGTCACGAGTTACCAGATGTCTGATAATGTCAGTATCACTATTCTGTAGCCTGAACAAGATTGTGGGGAACTGAACTCCTTTGAAGTACTGTACTGTGTTTTCTTTAATAAAACCTGCATCCTTATATTGATAATATAGATACATAATTTAGTTCCATTCCATAATGCAATATTAAAAAATACAAGAAAAGAGAGAGAAAAATTAATCTTACCTTCCTTTGGCACATCTTGCTTTAAATCAATTCCACGCACTTCACATCCAAGTTGAACTGGAGTTAGCTGGTAAAAGTTATGGTTGCTTTCCTGTGATGCCATGTAAGAAGATAATCTGACACAAATCTTGTGAAAAGATGATCTTAGACTAGGCTTCAGCATCAACTCACTTCTTAACCATAACCTGTAAATAAAACATATTATATAATATCGTACGCATCTACGAACTGAAACACTATGGTATAGGCCTACTATGTTATATTGCATACCTTATAAAAAGAATAATTCCATCAAATTTGTACCTTCTACCAATCAAATGAAACACTGTAGTCTCATAATTTGTAAAAACAATAAACATTTCAAATGAGTAGTACAAAAATAAGCAAAAGAACGAACTGAGTCCAGAACAGTCCTCATTTCTCACAAGTATATGGGGAGACACTGATTCATGAGCATACTCAGAGAATCTTGTGTCAAGCCTGTCTACAGCAGCCATTTTCCCTACTCCCAGGTGAGCCAATGTAATTGCCAACCCTCAAAGAAGGAAGGCATTCACTTGGAGTCTGACAGAATGTCTTGTGAGAGGGCTTCTTAGAGACTTCTTCTATTTCTTTTTCTTTCCTTGAAGAAGATGAAGAAAATGCTGAAGAGAAAGAGATAACAGATACACTCTCGCATTTCCTCGCCTTGCTTCACCCACGAGTTTTGCTGTCCTCAGGAAGCAGCGTCAGAAGAGGATACCCTGTGCTCAATACCACGGGGGTACCTCCACAGGCAAGAGGTAAGACAATTGGTAAGGAGACTCAACAGTCCTGAGTTTCTTAGGAGATATAGCAACAGGAACAGCAAACAACAGATTACTTGGAATACCGAGCAGAAGTGTCTACTCTTACAGCAAAATTGCCAACATCGCACTGGTAAGAGTGGCAAATCGCAAAAATGTGCTGCCGTCCCACTTGGGAGAGCTCAGCGCACACACCTATATTGGCATTGTTGTAGTGGTGAACTGCCTAGTGTATGTAATCCCCTTGAGAGAGCAAAAGGTACAGAGAGAGAGAGATATTGTTCAGAAGGGAGCTGAAAAGATTTGGCTGCTGCTGAATCTCTCCACTCTGAAAGAGACTCCGTAGCACCAATACATAAAAGAAAACTAGTTATACCTACATCCTTCACTTTGTTTTTCATTTTTCTTGTTCTAATCCATGTTGAATAAAATACACAAAACACCACACATACAGTAAAAAGGATATAGAAATAAATTAAAACACGGCAGTCAGCAGGAGCGCAGCAAGATGTCCTCAATTGATGGTGGATAAAGAAAAGGTGCTTGATCAACTCACCCACCTACCCTAGTTAACTATGTACTTTGTTACCAAGTTTCAGTGGCCAATTCCAGTTAGTGCTGGGGAATACTCCTACATAAAAGGCAATAGTTTGCATTCCCATTGGAACAAAGATGTTTTATGAGTATAATTGCTAGTGTTTCCCTTAAATATCCTTTTGCTTAACCAATAACCTTGACTGGGAATGAAAAACCTTCATCTTAGTGTTTCAAAATACTCCTGGAACAGTAGAGATACCATGGACCCACAAATTTCAGCAACTCATCATTGCTTTCAATCTTCCTTTTCGTGATTCCCATCCATATGTGTCTGTGCTGTCCAACTTTTGGAGCCCAACAGACAATATCACTTACTATTCTCCCATGGGTTGTGCAAACTATAATTTTGGCAATTAAAATTAACAAAATAGGCTGGTAATGTTGATAAGTGGGCCTCTTACAGACACTTAGTCACATCCAAACAGCCACACTTAATTATTTGAACTTTCCAAGGACATAAGACCCATCTTAGGTAGTACAGTGATGTAAAGTGAGTTAGTGTCCAGGGGGTGAAGCTTCCCAAGCCCAGTAGGATGTGGTACCTTAGGTTAGTTTAGGATAGGATGTGACTCAATTGCAATTTATTTAGTGGAATGTGGTTTTTTCCCCTTGTGATTTTAGTGTCTACATGAATGGGCTATGTATTTTTTCAGTTGTTTCTCTTGTCTTAATATTTTCATTTTTTCTTCACCCCAAAAACCAGTTTTCCCATTGTGGTCCTCTCAGTTCTACACTGTATTTGTAGACCGTATAAGAGAAACATAATAATGACTGGTTTGCACCTGCAATAATGTTAAAAATGGTCAAAGCAAAAGATCGGCAGTATTTTAATATAATATTACATTACTTAATAAACTTTTATAAAGCTATTTACACCTCAGTACAGTACTTTATTTGTATTTTCAGCTAAGTGGAGAGGAGGCAATTATTGTATAGTATGTTGCATGTCAAAGAAACTTTCTCTCTTCTCTCTTACAATTGAATTACTGTATTAAAATTTTTGTATCATCTGTAATAATGAATTATTACGAACAAATGTTAATGTAATGTAATTATGACATGAAGTGTAAATTTATTTAATATGTAAATATAAAAATCTTTAAAATATAAAGATATAAAAAGAACAAAACAATGGCTATTTGGTATATTGTACTTGTGATCAGAGATACAGTAAACCCCCGTATTCGCGTTCTCACGATTCGCGGACTCACGTATTCGCGGATTTCTCTATGGAACATATCTACCGTTATTCACAGAAAATTCACCCATTCATGGTATTTTTCACTGAGAAATATTCACTAATTACTGTATTTTCATATCATTTTCATGACTAAATACACTTTTTGTGATAATACTACTAAAATACTCAGGTATAAGCATTTTTAGAAGGCTTTTCTTGTGTTTAAACTCTCAAAATAGGCAGTTCTAAGCATTTTTTGAGGGGGTTTAGAGTATTCGCGGATTTTAGCTATTCGTGGGCGTGCAGTACGCATCCTCCGCAAATACGGGGGGTTACTGTATGGGGAATTCTTATTTTACATATATTGGGGAGTCATCAGCTTAAATGTCTATATGACATACCAAGTTATGAATCTTTTCTGAATAATACTACCACAGAATTTACTTGTCATATTTTAAGAAAATATATAAAAAAATAATATAGGCCTACCTATGTAGGCTCAACTTATTTTCAGATAGTTTATACTAATTACATTTTTTTTCCCCTAAAACAGTCACAGGATTTTAAGTTTTCGTACGTCAGACCATAACATCCTATCCTACACTACTTAAGGAAGGGTAGGCTATATTTGCAACCATCACCAGGGAGTTGGCAAGAGAAGGACTGCCCCTCGGTCCCTAGACCCTACCAGCACTAGGTTAGACTTTGATATCTTGAGTAGACTTCTTCAAGTTCAGCAGCTATTTCTTTGGAAGGGGTTGGGAAAGTGAGATACCCTGAAGCATTCCAAATAGATGTTAGGCTAGGATGTATTTAGTGTAGAATAAATTATTCAGGATAGTTTTTATCAGAGCTTTTTGTGCATTGTCTTGTGTAGTGAATGGAGTTGGCCCTTAAGGGATAGCTATTTATCCAGAATTTTGAGATTTGTTAAAATGAAATACCTGTTGTTTATTACCAAGATTGTTAAAATGAAAGACCTGTTGTTTATTACAAAGATCGGTCACGCCCATGTGACCTATCACTTCATCCCTCATTGTTTAGAATTTATCAGCATACATTGATTAGAGTCTTCGATTGGGAACCGAAACAGTTACATTAATACTGTTTTCAGTTTTCCTGTCTACTACTAGGTACTTTACTCGGGCAAATATCAGCTGTTTCCCCAGCCCCGTTACTATGACACATTGCACTATTGTTGTCATTTCCAAGTGATTTGTTTTATTTAGATAACACAACTGGCCTAGCTCACCTTGCAGTCAGCAACGAAGCTTCTTGAATGTTTCGTCATCGGCAAAGTTCATAACAGCATTTTTACTTTTACTGAACAATTTTTGAGTTTTATGAACACGATCAGCCAAGTGCCTAGGTTAATTAGTTTAGTAAAGGCTTCCTAGACACACTACATTATGTTTTTAAACAGCTGCGAGTTATTCATGCAAATTATATATATATATATATATATATATATATATATATATACACCTATATAATCCAGTCCTGTGATGCTAAATAAAACACACACACACACACACACACACACACACACACATACACATATATATATATATATATATATATATATATATATATATATATATATATATATATATATATATATATATATATATATGAATGTCTTTTTCCTGTAATACTACAGTGTAATATTCATATTCATATATATATATATATATATATATATATATATATATATATATATATATATATATATATATATGTGTGTGTGTGTGTGTGTGTGTGTGTGTGTGTGTGTGTGTGTGTGTGTGTGTGTGTTTATGTATGTATGTATGTATGTTAGAATTACTGCTGCAATTTTAGTATAGTTTCGTCAAGTTCACTATTTCCAGGACAGTTTCCACCCGTTGCAATCCTCATACAAAAATTTTACATTTGTCATCAGTCACATTACAGATATTACTGTTTGTGTTACATAGGTAGAAATATGCAAATGACAAAGTTGCATCTAAAATATTAAGTGTGACATTTCAATTGTTTATCATTATCCTTGTTTACTAACGCTTTGTATTAGGATTATCATAATGATCCGAAATATTGCCTTCATATGTTGAGTGCTTGTTTTTGTTTTCTATTCTGGGGACATTGAAATGAAAACTTTTTTTTCTGGTTAATGACTCTGACCTTTTCCTTTGTGTCTTCAGTTCGGTTCTGGTATCTTGTTTTACATGCAGGACGTAGGCCTAAAATTTCAGTTATCTTTGTTCTCGAGTTGACGGCAGGTTCTTCGGTGTCTCAGATGACCAATCCTTGACGACTCGTAATTACGTTTCAGTCCTTGAAAGTCCATCGGTAGTATTCGCGTTCTTCTGCTATTTTCCTTGTCCGTACCACCCAATTGTAAATATATAAATAAAGCTTATGTCGACAAGTATTTTTTTTTCTTCTTCGTTAATAAGACGTCAGTTGGCTTTCCCGTCCGCCTTTTGCTTTTGAAAAGAAGAAAAATTTTAGCACTTGATAATATGACACGTACGTATAAACAAATCATAACTGATGAATGCTGGTGAAGTTCGATGAGATTGCAGAGAGAAATTTGTGATATTGGCACGATATAATGGCTGAAGTAAAATATGAATACGAGAGTCAGAAAAATACAGCCGACTCACAATAATGAGGTAAGCTATTGCTGAAATGCTAGTGAAAGAATAAAAAAAAAAAGGCTAATGAGCCGATGAACAAAATTTGAAGACCTTGGACATAAGCCATGTATGGAAGCCGTGACAGAATTTAACTTTGGGTAGGTGCATTTACTTGTTGTAAAGGACAATCCTTGCTATTACGTCTCTCGATACTGTATTGCATGAATAGGTGTCACTTTGAGGTGTCATTTCCAACCCTAGACATTGGAAATGTCAACTCTTGAATTTTCTGCCGGAAGGGTTATGAGCAGTACATTGAACCACTGAACCCTCTTACATACATCATACCATTCACCTCTATATTGCATTCACGTACTTTTTCCTGATATTAAGGTCCTTCCTCTCAAATACCTCTTTTACGCCGTTCGTTGCTTTCTTGTTAGTGCTTTTTCTCCTTCCTCTTGACACTTCATAATTATGCGTTCCTTTTACCAGACCAAACCATCTTGCAAATCTCTGAGCCATCCTTCAGCCCATACTAACCTTTTTAACGCTTCTACGTGACCACATTTCTCACCTTTTCGATCCTCCTTATGCCATATATGGCAGGTCACACAAGCAATTTCATCTCAACAGCCCGTGATCGTTACTTGGATACTATTTAATACGACCTGTGCCTTGTGCATAGATCAGTGATATTTTACCTAAATGATGGACCTCTAAAAATGAAAATAATACAGCGACCCCGACTGAGATAAAGCTGAGAAAAAGAAAATTTGTACGTCACAAAGTGAATTACTATTACCAGCTTTCATCTAAACAAAATTCTGTCTTATCTGAAGCATACCCTCAACCGGTTGCAGAAATAGGCTCCTGCGTGGGATAACCTTGGAATGGTACGAAAACAAGAAAATTCTCTGAAATTTACCAATTGAGGCGCATATGAAAAAGTTAGATTTAAGCTGAATTGATAATAATTGGGACAGAAACCTGAAAAATGACATATATGAAATAAAGTTAAATCTTTAACTTGAAGTGAAATATATAGAAGAAACTTTTGCATGACAACTCCGGAAAAAACGTTGCTGATCAGCATAGCTAAATTGTAAGCGTTAGGGGTAATGACTGGAAAATTTTAAATGGGGAAGAAGCTAAATATTTAAACTGTGAAGAGGTAAATGAAAATTTAGAGCATTTTTGTTTTTCACCGCCCGGCGTATGCGATATTAGGAGCAGATTTAGTTTTATGCAGGACCCATACCAAGACGATGAAGAGGAACACACAACTAACATCTTAATTTTCAGACATATGTCTAGTGAGGATATTGAAAATAGGAAGGAAATTAATGAAAATCATATGATATAAAGAAAACATCCTAAAACAAGCACAAACGAAGGTAAAATAGAATGACGAGGGAGCCGTTTCAAAGGAAACAGTATACCAATACTACTGTGACGTTTACTGCTACCAGAGACCTTAATTACCATTCTGCTAGATATTTCGACCGTAAGTTTGCTGATTTCCATAGAGCAGGGTCCCATTCCTATGCCAGCACAAGGCTGGCTTAATAAAAAATTAACACTAACTGTCGACCGTAAGCAAACGAGAAGAAGAAGGTAGCTGAAGTTTTGCAGGTAGTACCGCTATTATGCCTTGTATTAAAAATGTAGTTTGGCCCGGTTTCCTAAGGTGTTTTGTTGGCTATTAGGCCGGTCCCATTACCAGCATTGATTCATGCTTTCTGGCAGCCAGTAGAGTGGTTTGCTTGAAAACCTCCCCCCTATTTAGAGTAGGGTAAGCAGGGTCGGCTGAAGATATACTTACAGCCTTTTTGGCGAAGGTTAACCCCCTCTCCCAAGTCGGGTGTAGGTTAAGTTTAATATAGCATAAGCTTTACTGTAATACTTAACTTAGGTGGAGGTCACAATGGTAGATAAGTAGATTAGGTTCAGGTTAGATCTATGCCATTAAACTAGCCCTGTGTAACCAAGCTTATTTTCATATCATAGCCAAATAGTCTAGGTTTAGACAAAACCAATTAACATAGGCTAAGCTAGACGAAGTAATAATTTGAAGGTGGCATCTGGAACACTTTGGATGAGTAACATAACCCATTGATGTTACCTACCACAAAGCCAAACAAAAAGTCCAGTATAATCATCCATGCCTAACTGAATGAGGAATCCCCAGATCACAGTATTTGGATTTTACCCTTCTTTCCCTCAAAGTGCACTCTTTACCTACAACAGATTGTAGCCTAATAAGCTTGAGTAGCTTATTAGTCCATTCATAGGCTTATCCAATTGTAGACTAGGTTTTTCAAGGCTGTGTTACTAAAGTCCAGGTCTAGCCTCTTCTTGAAAGGAATCCTCTTTATTCATGTAAAATATTATTGTTTCTTGAACAGCTGTAATAGCTAGGCAAGTAAGGTTGATAGCCTCAAGGGAAGGAAAAAGTTTTTCTGAATGAAGTATTAAGTACCTAAATTTAAAAAAAAAAAAACCTGGAACACAGAAACACTTAATCCAGCAAATTTACATAATACTGTTCATATATATATATATATATATATATATATATATATATATATATATATATATATATATATATATATATATATATATATATATATATATATATATATATATATATATATATAGAAACTAGGTGTTCAAACTACTCCAGAAATCTTATGATCCCCAAATAGCCTACATAAAAAGCCAGTAGCCAGGATCAGAAGTGCACACACTTTCTGTGAAAGTTTGACAAAGGCTGGAAAGTCATGAATGCTAGCCATAAGGGAAAACATGTAACACTGGAGTAGTTTTTAACCCTGGTAAGCTGTGTTGGTTATAATGAATGCCCAACCATAAAGGAAAAGGAAAACATGAAACTCTGGCGTCACTTTCAACCTTTGCCAGCTGTGTTGAGTTTGACAAATGCCTAGCTTTTAGGGGAAGTGAAACACTGGAGTAGTTTTCAACCCTGGTTAGCTTTATTGGTTATGATGAATGCATAGCCATAAGGGAAAACATGAAACATGGGCAGTTTCCAACCGTGGTTAGCTGTGTTGCTTCTAATGGGTAGATGCCTGCTGAGCTCATTCAGGAAATATATGAAAAACAAAGCTGTGTTGCTTCTAATGGGTAGATGCCTGGTGAGCCCATGCAGGAAATATATGAAAAACAAGCTTCTTGCTACATTGTAACTACTTACATGTTATTGCCAGTGAAGTGATGATGATATTGTATTAGCATTTTTTGTACTGGAGAAGTATATGGGATAATTTATTGTAGCATGAGGGATATGTTTGTTTATGGAAGTTGTAAAAAACTGCGAGCTTTCAATGCTATTTAACAAGATACCTATAAGTACTAAAATTATTTCTTAATGGTTTTTCTTTCTGTCATGTCAGTTGCAAAAACTTGTCGGCTATGACAGTATCATACAAATTGAAAGGAAAAACCATGTATCATGATCAAAACTGATAATGTTATGGATGCATCATAACCTAATTTATACCTTTGCCAAACCTTTATGCTGGTTTTGTCAAATTTGCAGTGTTGCCTCTAAAACTTCCCATATTATATTATATGCTATAAGATTTCACCATTGGGCTCAAAATGCAAAACTATTAATCGTACTTTAGCACGAAAGCCCCTGCTGCAGTAAATATTTTGACAATTTAGTGATGCTGAAGATAATGTTTACTTGCAAATGTGGCAGAAATTTTTAGACTTGCTGCCATGTCTGTTTAATCCTCTGTCAAAGTCAGTAAGTGACCTGAGGGCAAGGATTGCCTAACACAACTCACACTCACATGGTCACCTCCAAGAAACATGGAAGCAAGTCAGCACAGTGGTCGTCATCACCAGGCTAAAGATAGTGTCCTTAAAGTGCTGAGATATTTCACAATTGAAAAAAGAATGACAGGTGATTACTGAGTGCAAATAAATTAACTGTAATATTGTTTATATGTTAGTAAATAAAAAAAAACTATGGAGAATGGGTCAAGTTAATGGAAAACATAATTCTCTCTCTCTCTCTCCAATAGTAAAAAATGTAAGGAAAAGATAGTTAAATGCTGGATTGAGAAAATATATAACAACAAATAAAAACCAAGGAGAAAAAATATGGATAGATAATTAACTATGAATAAGTAATGACAGCGAAAAACCAACAGTATGAAAAAAGTAAAATTTAGGACTAATTTCAGCCTCTTTAACCAAAAGTATTAGAACATACACACACACACAGTGTGTTTGTGTGCCTGTATCCTTAATGTTTTAATAATGTATTATACAGGCAACATATCTATGACAGACAAACAAAACATCCAGACTTCGTTGTGAAGCGTACAACCAGCAGGTAAACAGCAATGGATTAACATTCCTCGAGAGATTAAAGAGACAAACTTTTTTTATGATAAGCATCACTGCAAATTTGAGAAAATCACCAAAAAGGCTTGGCAAAGGCATAGGATCCTGCATTGTACCTGATCAAGGGGCCTCAATCCCCTGGGCCCTTCCTTAGCCTTGGTTGAAAAAGGAGGGCTGCGTTAGTTAAAAATTCGTGCAAAAAGGAAGAGCCCAGGAAGCCATATTGTTGGTTATACAGATGCCGTGGTGTGAAAAGTAAGATATTTTAAATGTCTCAAAGATGGAAGGTTGAAAAAAATAGTGGCTCTGTAACGAAGATTACGATCACAAAAGGAAGCAGAGAAGTCCTGTCTGGATAGTGGCCATGTCAATGACATAGTAGTGATTGCAGTACTATACTGTGTATTGAATTGAATGGACAGTGTCACAGAAGGTGATCAGGATTGCAAAGTGCAAATGGAGTAAAGGCTTTTCATATTTAACAAGGGTAAGAAGGTTATGTAATGTTAGAGGGTCATACACCTTGAGAACATAGATTCTTTTACCTTGGTGACAGACATCATTACAAGATTGGAATCGGGACTGCGATAAAGAGCAACATTCTGGATAAATGGAATGAGATTTGTGGACTGCTTGTAAATGAAAGTAAAATATTAGGTCCTTATTATAGGAAATTTTCTGTAGTTCTCTATTGTTTGCATGTTGTAAATTGAGTTACACTATACTTATAGTATATTGAATCTGTGCTATATAGTACTGCATTAATATTCTTATCTCATTTGTTTCAGATTATATAAGCTAATCGTTAGAATTGTTCAAGAAGGATGAGTGTTAGACCTATTGGATACCATCTTACAAAAACAGCTTGTAAATTATCAAGACAGAGTAGCAGGAGAAACTTTGTTACATCAGTCACATATATGCAAAAGAGAGGGAAGGAACGTTGGACACTGAAAGAGGAAAAGTAAGTAACCAAGTAACTTTTAGTTTATTCATTCTGGGATTGCTTTTCTTTCACAAAGAGTCTCTCTCTCTCTCTCTCTCTCTCTCTCTCTCTCTCCTCTCTCTCTCTCTCTCTCTCTCTCTCTCTCTCTCTCTCTCTCTCTCAGCAGAAATAATTACTGTTGTACATACTGTTTCTTAGCATGAGGTGCCTCTATGGGTTTGCAATAGGCATTTGCAATTCCCTTTTCAGAATGGTTACCCAACATATTACTGTATGATGGAGAGTAGCACTTATTGGAAGGGTGAGGTCAGCACCTACAGAAGGATTGACCTAGGATGTGAAAATTTGGCTGAGCAGTGAATATTGCTATTCACACAGCAGTAATTGAAGAGCCCAGACAACACAGTTATGCCAGTTTCTATTGTGATGAGGTGAGAGACACTAGGAAGGAAGACTAGATGATAGGAAAACTAGGAGCAAGGATGTTTGACTGTATTGTTGTCCTCTCTCCTGGTTCAGATTATCTGTGACTTTTTTTGAAGCGGTGGAAGTATTTGGATGATTAAAAGTGTAAGCAAAGGAATAGTAAGGAGTGGGAATTTGATCAGTGGTAGTACCTCCTTGTTATATTGGTGAGCCAATATAGAGAATCAAACTGGTATGATCAGATATTTCGTGCATGATAAAGTATGCCATCCAACAACTTTGCAATGATGCTTGGCCTGCTAACTGAAAAAACTGCAAATAATTGGCCAGTTGTCTATACAGTGTTAGATGCTCACAAGTGACACTTGGTTTCTAAACCAAGGTTGTACTGAACTGTGTATGAATCAAATGAGTGAAGACTTCTAATGTCCTCATATCTTTGAAGAGAGCAACTGTAGCTTTTCAGGGTCTGTGTTCCACCCTGTACTGTGCTCAATGTATTTACCATGGTAATGGACACAGTGGTAGTGAGGCTACTGTAGCAGCTTGAGTTTTTGAAAAAAAAAAAAATTACTAACTGGTGATGTCTCTAACATATTACATAATGGCACCTCAAGTGGTTCATTTTGTCTATCATCATCTTTAGGATGATGATAGACATCCATAATTCTGGTCTTGCCACCCAAAAGTAGAATCAACCAGTGTCAAGACCTACCAGATGTTCCAAACTGTGCACAGCCAGTTGACAAGTGACTTGCATTCAATATATGACATCCCTCCTTTTTAAGTGAATTGGAGTATGGTGGGAAGATTGTATTACAAATGAAGAATTGGCAGAGAGAGATGGTATCAAAAAGCTGGAAAAAATACCGAGAAGGGATGAGGAGATAATGAAGCAATGGGACTTGTAGGAAGGTGTAGGAAATAATGGATAAAGGCATTAAATGATATCCTGTGCTTGATAAAAGTTCAAGCAAGAAGAATATTTAACAGAGACGAATGGAGAGAACTCATTTCATGTCTAATCCTCAAATGGAAAAGCTAACTTAAAACTATTTATGATGATGATTATGATGCTTAGAAAATCTTTATAACGGATGAGAAAACAACACAATACTTATCAAAAAAATTTTGAAAATGGGAGGCAGGTGAATGAATTTCTGTTCAGAATAAAACAGGATGCTTGAAATCTTGACTCGCCTGAGAAATAATTTGATAAACATGTTTATCAGAAAATAATAGAGGATAGAAACTGAGTATCTTATAATCTACCATTAAGAGATTAAGAAATATTATTTTTAAAGTTGATATTATTAATATCATGTCAGGGACATCTAGTTTTGAAGAATATATGTGGATAATTTTATGGTAAAGTTGGTTAATCTGTTATGAAATGATTTATACTTCTGATAAATATTCTGGTTGATTTTTTTTTCACTTTTCCTTTTTTAAGTTTAATAGTAGTATTTAGCTTTTTTTTTCAATTGTGTATTTTTTCCTTTCCAGATGGAATAGGCCAAAAGAAGAATGGACTGGCTTTTTTCATTACTTTGCGCCTGAAAAGGGAATCACTGTTGATTTTATTCGTGCATTACAAAAACCATTAAACCTCTCCCCAAAAGCATTGAAGGCATGGTATGACAGATTACAAGATACAAAGTCAGTCATCGATCAAAGGTAAGAAAAATCTATGACATGGGTACTGTCATTTTCATGCCAAATGTAAATTCTGCCTATTTTAATCTATTTTAATTTTTCTCTAACACTTAGTTATGGTGGAGGAAGTATATGTTGGAGAAATGAAATGGTAATTACTGTATAAAATAGTTGATGACCCTTGTATCTTATGCCAAACATTGTTAGCCTTGTTTCATCAGGTTTGTTCATGCAAGGACAAGACTTTGAATTTTTAATTTACCTAATGCACACCACTTGCTGTGTAGTCATGGTTAGCCAAGCTCTTTATCCCCACCGCTATCCTTATATTAAGGATTTAGTTGCTTGATGGGTCTTCTCCAACTGTTCATGTCAGAAGCATCTTCCTCCACTAAATCCTTCTCCAGATCCACTTTCACATTACCATTTAGTCTAATCCTTTTACTCCTTGACAATTTACCCCTAACAGGTTCCAACTAACCTCTCGTCACTCCTTCCTCCTCACTGATCCTTACTACATACTGCCCATACCATCTCCAGCTCAACCCTCCTATCAATCAAAACAGTAATCTTTACCACCCTCGCACTTCACCTGATTTCTTCATTTTCCAGCCTCTCACACAACAAGATCTCCAAAATCACCTGGACATCCCCATTTCTGTTGGCTCCAGCTTCTGTTCCTCCGTACTTCTTAATGCCCATGTTTCTGAACCATACATCATCAGTGTAACTTTTACAGTACAGTAGATCTTTATTTTGAGTTTTGAATATTCATGTCACACTCCACTTCTGCTAACTCCCTCTATTTCCCTCAATCTGCTTTGTCCTGCTTTCAACTTGAGCTTCACCTCCTCCCTCTACCAATTTCATATCTAGGCCTCTTCTGTCTTGTATGAATAACCAATCCCTCTCTATTTGCTGAATATCGTAACCTTAGTTTTACCACATTATACCTTCATACCACCCTATGGAGGAATGAGGTTATTGCATTTGACGACGTCTTGTGAGAGAGAGAGAGAGAGAGAGAGAGAGAGAGAGAGAGAGAGAGAGAGAGAGAGAGAGAGAGAGAGAGAGAGAGAACAACGCCGTACGGAATTGTTGAGTGATGTCGTTAGAGAGTGTGGTTTTCTTTTGTTTACGTTTTGATTGTCCGTAAGGTTTCGTGTTTCGTTGTTTTGGGAGTGCGCGGAACTGTGTTTTTTTCGGATGATCGTGACCGGCAGTGATCCCACTTTTGGGGAATTTGTCCTCGGATTGGGAATTTTGAATGTTTTTCGGGAAAATCTGGGGAATTCGATAAATTTGGGGAAATCTGGGAATTGAATTGGTTTTCAGTGAAACTTAGTAACATTTATGAAAAAAAAGCCACCAAAAAAACAAAATTATGGCCTCTCCCCTCTGTACCCTTTGTTTTGGAAGACATACGGTTGTGAGAGAGAGAGAGAGAGAGAGAGAGAGAGAGAGAGAGAGAGAGAGAGAGAGAGAGAGAGAGAGAGAGAGAGAAGAGAGTTTGTTCCACACAGGACCCCCCCAACCTTCCCAGTCGCGGCCGCCTTGAGGAAATAACAATAACAATCATAACAAGTGCGCGTGTGAGACGAAAATGAAACGAGCGGTGTGTGACCTTTGCGCTCCCTTCAACCTTAGAAGCGGGACAATTTAAACAACTGTAGAAGATGTGTTATAAATTATTTAGAATTTAGTTATTTTTTTAAGGATGGGATAAGCCTGGGCCTAAATCAACATAGCACTATGCTGTCCAACTTAGCAAAGGCCCAGTCACCCGAAGGGGAATTCAATAACTTTATCAAGCCTTAAAATTGGATAGGCCTAGCTTAGAAGATGGGCAGTTTGGAGGCATTTCCCCTTTCTGCAAATATCTTGATTTCTTAACACCATAGATAAATAATAAATTGGTAGGCAAGGAAATATGAAATAAGGCATAACATAGAGTAAGTTGGACGAATGAGAAAATAAAAAAAATCGTATACAAGCAGATCTCTCTCATATATCTCTAGCATTAATTAACTACTTTTGAGTACCTAATTTTAAAACAATGATAAATGTACATAAGTAATGACAAAATAGTTAAACTGGAATAATTACACAATATTATTGACTAAGTAGTGATACGGACTTATGTTAAAGAAAATAATAATAAGATTTGGAAGAAAGAGGGAGTTGTTATATTAGGGTGGCCTTGTGCCAGCACGGGTTCTTAGAGAGAGCGCCAGTTCATTATACAAACAGCTTACCCCTACAGTTACTTAGATGCAAATACTATATGATTTTTCTTGTGTAGACGAAAATATTAAATATTTATAAATGGGCTATACATAGAACGGTAAATCTTGTAAAAAGAAATAGGAAAATATGTTATTGTTCATTGGTTGGGGAGAAGAAATAGACTGAAGACAATTCTAAACAGGGCGGAATAGGAAGGAGATTAAAATACTGAGAAATGAAAAACAACCCCATAATCATATAATTATAGCCTCAGGGTTTGTCTCAAAGACATTCACTCAAAGGCCTGTCAAGTTGTTGTTTTGTAAAACTGTCAACAGGGCAGACTTAAAATGCCATGCTCTTCGTGCTTGGTAGTATGAATTCCCTGGAAAATATATTTTGGGGAATTTGGGTCTGATCTGGGGAATTTTTAGCCTCGCGCTAGGGAAATTTTGTGATGACGTAGTGGGATCACTGGGCTGACCGGATAGCGGGAGTCTTGACAGAGATATTGTGCTGAAGGCGCTGGTTTTCCGGTAGTTGATCGGAGTTTTGGTTGCGTTTTTTTTTTGTTTCAGTTTGTGTGATCTGGTATTTGGAGGCTTTGTGGTTGGAGTGTTTGTACTTGGGCGTGTTTTGGGTTCTGTGTTGGTTGCGTGATCGGTGTCGTGTGATAGCCTGGTTGTTTTTTTTTCTGCTGTGTTCCGAGTGAGTTGAGTTTGAGTCTTCGTGGTTGAGTCTTGTTTTGGGTCGTGTTTGTGTACTGGTTGGGTTGTTTTCTTGGTTGTGGACTGTTTTGTGGGCGTTGGCATTATCGGCGGTTGTGGTGACTCCGTGACCTCCTCCTGCTTGGCAAAACTTCCCGTCCGGAATTCGTAGGCCTAGCCTAGTACGAGGTGAGTGTATGTGCTGTTTTTTTTTTGTTAGTGTGAGTGTGTGGTTGTGAAATCCCGCCACATTATTTGGCGCCCAACGTGGGACTGTTGTGTATTTACTGTTAGGATTGTTTTGTGGTGGGTAGAGTGAGAGTAAGAGGTCAGGATGAGTGAGATGGAGAAACTGAGAGAGGAACTCCGGGTGGCTAGGGAACTCCAGGGTAGGCTGGAGGAGGAGAATGGGAGGCTGAGGAGTGAGAATGAGGGGTTGAGGAGTCAGTTGGAGATGTGGGGAATGCTAAGGAGTGCAAAAGAAGAAATGAAAGAGGAGATGAAAGAGTGGGTGAAAGAGTGTGAAGAAAGAATGGATAAGAAGTTAGAGTGTGCAGTAAGCAGGATGCAGGAAATGATGAAGGGAATGCTTAAGGAGTTCTTTGGAGAAGGAGCTGTAGGAGGAGGTTCCCCTGGGTCTTGGGATGGGCCAGAAGGGTTGCAGAAGGTAGAGAAGAGTGGAGATGAGAGTGATGGAAGTGGTGGAGATGAGAGTGATGGAAGTGATTTAGGTGCAGTAAAGAAGGAAAAGATGGAGAGATTGTATGTGCCTGGGTTGAGCAAGATTTGTGCGGATGTAGCTGTCACGTGTGAAGATTGTCAGAGAGGGAAATATCAGAGTGTGCAAGCAAATCTGCCAGTCTTACGACTGCAGATGAAAGAATTGTTTGAGATGGTTGTGATTGATTGCGTGTCATTACCACGGACTGCAAGAGGGCATGTGGGAATGATTGTGATGGTGGATTACATGAGTAAGTTTGTATATGCGGTCCCCATCAAGGATAAAAGGAGTGGAACTGTTGCGCGAATGGTAGGGCAAGTTATATTGCCGATGTGTATATTTAGGCCAGTGAGAATGTTGAGTGACAATGGGCCTGAGTTTGTGGGGTGGCAGTTTGAGGAAATGTTGAGGCAGTGGGGTATTGTGCATGTGTATGCCACTCCGTATATGCCGAGTGCGAATGGTTTGGCTGAGAGAACTGTGAGAACGATGACAGAGATTTTGCGAATGATGAGTAAATGATGATGACGATTGGGATGTACATGTTGGACGTGGGTAGTGTGGGTGTATAACTCCACGTTGCATAAGAGCTTGGGTATGTCTCCTTCAAATATGTGTTAAATTTTGAGAGGGTGGTTAGACCAAGGTTGGGTTAACGGAGGATGACCGTGGGTTGTGGAAGAGGGCGAGTGAAAGATTTGAAAGTTTTGGGGTTGGAGATAGAGTATTGAGAGAGGGAGAATGAATGTAAGTAAGATGAGAGAGAAATTTGATGGGCCATATAAGATGAGACTGTGGACGAAATTGAGAGTAGTACAGTAGTGAGTGAATTGGAAAGGTGCGATTGGGTTGTAAAAAGAAAATCAGTGAGTGTAAGGATACATGGTTTGGGACAAGGGAGTGTGTTAGTATGGGAGGAGGTACAATTAAAAATAAATTATGGGAATGTATGAGAGAGAGATTGTATGAGCCTGGATTGAATAAAATTTGTGCGGATGTAGCGATTACGTGTGCGGACTGTCAGAAGGGTAAGTATCAAAGTGTGCATGCGAACCCACCTGTGTTGCGATTGCAGATGAAAGTTATTTGAGATGGTTGTGATTGATTGTGTGTCGTTGCCTGTGACTGCTAGTGAGCATCCGTGGGTGTTGCGTAAGGCAATTTGAATGCAGTGTGAAAAGTTTTGAGAGAGAGAGAGCGAGAGCGCGAGTGTAATTGTCGTTAGTGAGTGTTTCATTTGTTGGAAGAGGGATAAGGGTCGTTAGTTGGAGTTTGTTTACAGCGCTGTCTGTCGGTGAAAATGTGAAGGAGATTTTAGTTTTGGGGAAGTCTTGAGTTGAGGTTCAACCTTGAAAGTGGACAGTCAGTTCATCTGAGTTTTGGATACCGGTTACCGACATTGATGGTGCATGTGTCTCTTCCTTTTTGCTTGTTATTGTATGTTTCGTGAGTCGTGTGTTTTTCTGTTTGGTGCCGTTGTTGTCGGTGCATGTGTGTCTTTCTTTTTGCTCGTTTGTTGGTTGAGAGTCTGTTTTCAGTTTTGTTTGTGTGGTTTTGTGTGCTGTGTTGGCGACCGTGGACCCCTTAATCCATCTCCCAGCAACCGAGGATCAGGGTGAGTGTTGTGTGTGGTTATATGTTCTATGTATCTGTGTTGTGTGTTGTTTTTGTGTTTTTGAATTCTGCCACATTATATTCATCCCTCTATATCTTGTGTGAGAGAGAGAGAAAGAGAAAGAGAGAGAGAGAGAGAGACAACGAACAACAACATCTTGTGTGAGAGAGAGAGAGAGAGACAACGAACAACGGCGTACGTAATTGTTGAATGATGTCGTTAGAGAGTGTGGTTTTCTTTTGTTTACGTTTTGATTGTCCGTGAGGTTTCATGTTTCGTTGTTTTGGGAGTGCGCGGAACTGTGTTTTTTTTCGGATGATCGTGACCGATAGCGGAGTCTTGACAGAGATATTGTGCTGAAAGGACAGTTTTTCCGTAGTTGATCGGAGTTTTGCTTGCGTTTTTTGTTTCAGTTTGTGTGATTTGGTATTTGGAGGCTTTGTGGTTGGAGTGTTTGTACTTGGGTGTGTTTTGCGCTTTGTGCTGTGTTGGTTATGATCGGGTGTCGTGTGATAGCCTGGTTGTTTTTTTTTTTTCTGCTGTGTTCTGAGTGAGTTGAGTTTGAGTCTTCGGGTTGAGTCTTTTGAGTCTTGTTTTGGGTCGTGTTGGTGTACTAGGGTTGGGTTGTAGTTTTCTTGGTTGTGGACTGTTGTTGTGTGGTGAGCGTTGGCATTATCGGGCAGTTGTGGTGACTCCGACCTCCTTCTGCTTGGCAAAACTTCCCCGTCCGGGTTGTGAGGGCCTAGCCTAGTACGAGGAGAGTGTATGTGCTGTTTTTTTGTTAGTGTGAGTGTGTGCTTTTGTCCTGCTTTCAACTTGAGCTTCACCTCCTCCCTTTACCAATTTCATATCTAGGCCTCTTCTGTCTTGTATGAATAACCAATCCCTCCCTATTTGCTGAATATCGTAACCTTAGTTTTACCACATTGTA
This sequence comes from Macrobrachium rosenbergii, assembly GCF_040412425.1. Taxonomy (NCBI): domain Eukaryota; kingdom Metazoa; phylum Arthropoda; class Malacostraca; order Decapoda; family Palaemonidae; genus Macrobrachium; species Macrobrachium rosenbergii. Next base: position 10,504,424 of record NC_089752.1, read on the forward strand.
CCTTCATACCACCCCATTCAGGAAATTCCTGCCACTCTCTTACCCTTCTTTGAAATTCCATTCAGTCACTGCCATAATCACCTGATACGTGCACATGAAAAATCCCATAGATTTTTTGTTCTTGACCCTTTCACTCATTAAATCCATAACCACTGCAAACAGAAATGGGATGTAAACCAATTCTAATTTCAAACATTTCTGTTTTCACACAGGATGTTATTACGGATGCCCTTATTCTTTTATACATCATTCCATCCAACTTGACCAACTTTTCTAGTCCTTCTTAAATTCCACAAATTCTATCATACACCTTTCCTAGGTCTATAAACATGCATTAGAGCTTTCAACTACCTTCCAGCCTTTTTTCCTGTACATGTAATTGGGTTTAGTAAAAAAGACAGCATCAGCTATACTTCTGCCTTTAGTCTACCGTACTGCTGTTCGGTATAGTCGAGCCAAACGAAAGTGGCGCATGAGAGACTGAATGTATCGTGGCAAAATCTGAAGAGTTAGTTCATTTTACCTGGAGAGCGCGGTTTAGAGAAGTCCTGAAACCGAAGAAGTATTAACGTCTTAAAGGTGGGAGGGTTCCGTCGGTCATAATCCCGGATAATTTTCCTTTCCGGATTTTTTTTCCAGGTGGTCAGTGGAAAACAAATAGGAACCTTAGACGAATTATGATCTTCCTTCAAAAATACATTTATCCTTAAGACCCACATGTCTTCTGTACAGGATGGTTTCTCCCTCTATAATTGTGTGTGTGTGTGTATATATATACAGTCATACCTCAAAATTACGCGAGGTTAGGTTCTGGAGCCCCTCGTGCAAGGTGAATTTTCGTGTAAGTTTGGCATGGTCTTTGAAAATGCTAATAAATGTTTATTTCCAGAGTTTAAGTACCAAATATGACCCTAATCATGCTCATTTAAAAGCTAACTTTTAAATGAACTAAAGTGGGTGTAATTTTATTTAAAATTTAGCTTATTACCCTTAAAAAAGGAATACAGTAAATGGTTGACATAAAAATTGAGTACTGCATAGTTTCATAATAGTATGTATACTAATGTTACCCCTAATTCATGGGATGCCGTTTTCTTTGTCAGTTAGAGTAAAAGCCGTTTTCTTTGCGTCACTAGGCAAAACGTCATGTGTCAGTCAACAAAAGTACAATTCCATAAAACATTGAAAACATGTACATAATGTTCGTAGAAGGTAGAACAGTACAGGTAAAATTCAATCAATTTAAAATTATATACTGTACAGGTAATGACGTACAGAGAATAATAAGTTGTAAACGTATGTTTGAGCGCTAACTACAAATGAGAGAGAGAGAGAGAGAGAGATACTGTAATAAAGTAACTGTACTGCTTTTGTATCGTATTTATGCGCAAATATATAAATACAAATTTTCCATTCTGATTTAACACGAAAACTTAAAAATTATACACACTTTTTACAGGGGTATCATCTTTGGAAAATGCAGGGTATCGCATCTTGTAAAAGTACACCAACTGAACGTGCTGTAATTACATGCACATACAGGTTGCACCAGCACTGTTCTCTGAGGTGTACAGAGTCATTTTCAAAGAATGACACTTATACAACTCTTAGTTACATCTCTGATATTACATTAAAGAATTCAATTTATCAAATGAGCGCGGCTGAACAACCTCATCTCAAGGTCATGTAAAGTCCTTGTGACAAAGACTTTGCAAATGGGCATAATACTTGTATGATATTTATGTACAGAAATATAAATATAAATTTTCCATATCGATTTTACAGTTAAAAGCATGAAAACTTATAAATGTACTTCAAACATTAAACAAGCATTTTCTGCAGGGGTATCATCTTTGAAAAGTGCAGTAACTTTGCAAATGGGTATCACATCTTGTTAAAGTACACTAAGTGAATGTGCTGAAATTACCTTTGCATCATATTTATGCATGTACAGAAATAAAAATAATACATTTTCGATACAGATTGTACACATGAAAGCATGAAATGCATTTTTCATAGAGATTTTACACATGAAAGCATGAAATGCATTTTTCATAGAGATTTTGCACATTAAAACATCAAATGCATTTTTCATACAGATTTTACACATAAAAGCATGAAATGCATTTTTCATACAGATTTTACACATAAAAGAATGAAATGCATTTTTCATACATATTTTACACATAAAAGCATGAAAACCTGTAAATTACTTAAGAAATTAAACACCCACTTCTGCAGGGTTTCTCGAGAATTTCGTGTGTCTGAAAAAATCGCGATGCCCATTAGTTAGGTTCCAGTGAAAAGTTCGTGTGTGTGTGAATTCGCCAAGCAAACTCGAATCGTGTAAGATCAAGTATTACTATATAATAATAATAATATATATATATATATATATATATATATATATATATATATATATATATATATATTTACATTTTTCCTGGCGATTTAGTGTGAAATATTCTCTATGAGACAGGTAGCAACAATTTAAGGTAATTTAGCCTTGTGATTCTGACTTCGTGGGTCTAGGAAAACATAAAAAAGAGGAAAACAATGGGGAATTTCATATGAGTGTAAGGCTCTTGTTACTGAGGAAAATATTGCGTAAAACACATGGGCAAACTTGCAGGAGTGTATTTACATAAATAACGTTAGTACGGGAAAGAGGAATGCTAGATTATTGATCCTGAAGGGGATTCCTAAGGGATGAATGAAATTGGGGATTCCAGACACAGTCCAAGAAGCTTCCACGATATAGGGTCCCTCTGAAATGAGAGATGTGCACATTATACGCCAGTAATGAAAATAGACAAAAGAATACTGAATGCGAAGCTGCACTGAGGGTGCCAAGGGGCTTCGATGAATTAATGATAGCTTAGCACTGCCGACACTCGAGGAACACGGACATTTGACAAGAGATTCGGTGATTACTGGCTCACAATGTAAGTAAATGTTATGAGACAAAAGCGTGACTGAATGGAGGTCTTCCAGAGCACTTTTACCATAAGGCAGGGTTGGTTCCAGCGTGAAAGCGGTCCGTGGATGACTTTATGCATTTCCGAGGGCGAAGTTTCTTCACGTGTTAGGATCGGGGCTTCACGTGAAAAGGGCAATGCATGGAATTTCACGAAGGGCCGGGCAATGGCATGGGCATCATGCAGGTCAACGGTGGAGCGAACACGTGGCTCGCGGGTCGGCAAGGGCACGAGGAGAAAGTATACTTTTGAAAAGGGCCACGTGGTTAGCTAAGGGCACTGCCAGGGGCAGGTGTTTTTGGGACTTCTTCACTCCCTCTCTTCCAGTGCGCGCTGCGGTGAGACCGAGGCCCGTGGTTTTCTGCTTTTATCTCCTCCTATGGGGCAGGGGCACTTCCAGCATATGGGGGCTGAATCATTTTCAGCTGATGCCCGTAGGGGAGTTTTGCCTGTAAGAAAACGACCAGACAGAAATCACTTTTGCTCAAGAAAGATCTGCTTAAAGGGAGTGGCCTTAATCCGCTATAAACCCTTGTATTCTGACTGCATAAGTCGATAGACAGATGTGTTTATCGATCGAGCGGCTTGCAGTAAGTGAAAACAACAAAACAAACAACAAAAAAGGGGGAGGCAATTTGCTAGCGAGTTCTTGCTAATCATAATCATGTATATACACACATATATATATACACACACACACATAAAACTGCCCATTGACTCGGTATTGGAATACATTAAAGATGAATTGCATAAACTTTGTTTTCAATGAGGAAAATTTTAAACTAACGTTTGGTATAGCAATGCGAAACCCACTTTTGTCTGTTCTTTCAAATTTATATATGAAAATTTTCGAATGCCTCTACATCCCCTAGATTTTCCATTTTCCTATAACATGGTACTGTTATATTGATGATATTTCAGCCATCATACCCAAGGATTTGGATCTAAATAATATATTGGCTCAAACTCGAGGGAACCTTTTAATTGTAAATGTAGTATTTATTTATATGAAAAGACAAATAATTTGACATGTGGTTAAGATTTAGATATCAACCCCTCTCAGACAAGAACAAGAATTTTGTTTTTTTTCGTCTGACACGCTAAATCAGTTAATCTGCAGGTAATAAGCTGGTCAGATTGTTCGATTGTATCCTCACTTAGCGGTCTTTAAGGTCTGATGTCCGAAATCTTTTGATGTCAATACGATGCATTGGACGGAGACCTTCTCTCACGCGCCACTTTCGTTTGGCTCGACTATATAGTCCTCACAGTTACTCACAATTTGTCATCCAGTATTCTTCCTAAAACCTTCATTTCCCTTCTGTTTAAACACATTTACTATCAGACTTTCTTCGCAGTCATTTGGCATTACTGTTCTTCCTCCCAAATTGCCCTTGACAGCTTCTTCCTTTCTTTCTTTAAATCTTCAGTTGAAAACCCTTATGGATAAGTCAACAGACTATAGACCCAAAGTGACTCCAGAGAGAAATCAGCCTGCTGAGAGACAGCAGTTCAGGAAAAGCTGATAAATAGATAAATGTAAGGAAATAGAAAATAAAACCACTACACCTGAATTTAGGAGACATCAGCAGAAAGCAGGAATGAACTTGCTCCTCATTTAAGCATTTGAAGATCAAAAGTTTCCACAACTGCACTAGGCAAACTATGCCACACTTTAGTTGCAAACAAGATAAAACTCCTAGCAAACGGAGTACAGTCGACCCCTGTATTCGTGAAGGATGCGTACAACAGCCCCCTGTGAATAGTTAAAATCCACGAATTTTCAAACCCCCCCCCTCTAAAAATGCTTATAACTGCCTGTCTTGAAAGTTCAGACACCAAATGTATACCTTAAACTATCATCCTACATCAAATATACCTTAAACTATTAACCTATTACTGTATTAATCTTTGAAATGATATTATTAATATCATTTCAAAGTCATCTTAAACTTTTATTTTACCCTTAAAAATATACGTACATACTGTGTGGCTTACAGCTACGTGTGAAAATAATCCAGTCCTGTCTACATATTCAGGCACGAACATTTTCTTTCTTACATTTACTATTCAAGCCGTCCCATTTTCTTTTACAGGGAAACATTAGTATGTACATAATTCACAAGAGAGAGAGAGAGAGACAAAAATACATATGCACATAAAAAAAATATTTAATACAATTACATATTAAGATTATGTAAATCATATAGGTAATCACCAGTGATGAATGTTGATTAAAGATGGTGATGATGAATTAGCTGTGCAGTCCGATGAATGACGATGAAGATATGACTGAACAGTTAAAGCAGAGGAGTTACATCTCCTCTGAGGGCACCTCTTCCCCTTCTTCAGGAGGCGCTTCATCAAGGGTTTCGGGAGGCACTTCTTCAGGCGATTGGGGAGGCACTTCTTCAGGAGCTTGGACAGTCTGCAGTCAGTTCTGAAACTAACTCCTTGGTGACAGCAGATTCGGACCTGTAGCAATGGAATCCACTGTCAACAGGGAGTCAGTTTCAGAACTGGCTGCAGACCCAAAGCCTCCAACATACGTAATCACGTGTTGCACTGCAAAACCAACATCAATTTTACAGATTTTAAAATCATATCTTCCATGCAAGACGAGGGGGAACTTACCACTTTAGAGTCGACTATGATTAAAATTACCATCACCTCGTTAAACACCCAGACAGCCTCCACACAGCTGTTCATAGCATACCAAGTCGTTTGTTTATATTTTAGTCTGTACCTCAACTTTTACTTACCCTCTTTCTTTTTTAGATGTTTTAGTTTAGGTAGGTCATGTCTGTCTTTATAGTGATTTTTAAATTATTTTATTTTGTGTTTTTTTTTTCATAAGATTTCAAGTTTTATTTTTGTAAATTACAGCCTTGAAGATGCAGAGAGATATTGTGAAACGCCGTCAGCAAAATAAACTTATTTTTATATACGTGCTGCCTTTTCCTGGTTGCCCCCTTGATAGCTACTATGAAACTTACAACTGTATGACCTGTTTATATATGTATACTCTATACTGTATATATGTTGTTGTGCGTATATCCTTGTTAATATTAACAGAAGCAATTTTTTTTTATGGCAGAATGCTGCTTTTTGAGTCAGTCTGAATCCAAATCCTTTGAGATTACAAACAACAAAATTATACTTAGAATTATGTATTGAAGTTAGCTGAGAACAGGAATTTCTGTAATTCCTATCCTGTAGATAAAAAAGATGGTTTATAAATTCATTTTTCACAGTATATATTGAAGTTAGCTTAAAACAGAAATTTCTGTAATTCCTATAGATAAAAGAGCTGATTCATAAATTAATTTTGCACCATATATAGTACCTGTATATTGAAGGTAGCTGAGAACAGAAATTTCTCTAATTCCTTTAGGTAAAAAAGATGATTTATAAGTTTTCTTGTATCATGGAAAATGATAAATTTCCTTGTGTATACCAGTTAGTGCATATAGAAAACATGAGGAAAATCTGGAAAAATAAGTAAAAGTTTTTTATTTTCTGTTTTGACTTATTTATAACTCTTTTTGAACTGCCCCTGCTTCAATAGGAGACGGGTAAACCATCCCCAACATTCTCCTAGCATAATGCTAATGCTACCCCACGTCAAAATATATGTGGTTACTTTTAAAAATTTTATTATTGACACATGATGCCATTTGATGAAATTTGTATGACATCATACAATGTTATCAGAATCTCTAAGATTTAAGATTAACTAGTTGGTGCCATTCATGATTTTTGTTCCATGTTGCTGGACTTGTTGACATGGCATGGACCACAGCTAAATATCTTTGAAATTTTTTATAAGTACAGTATGTAGTGAGGGAATTTGACACACATTGCACCATAACTTATACAAGAATTCTCTTTCATCAGATATATTGAAGAGCGCGTTAATGCTCTTGGATGTGAATTAGCAGCTGCTCATTTTATAGTGCACAGAGGAGGGAAGGTACTTCAGAAAGGATCAAATGAATGGATTGAAAAGGATGATGATGAGGAATATTGCCTACCTCGCCATTTCACACCAGATTTTTTTGTGGAATGCATTGACGCATCTGGAACTCAACTGCGATATGAAGGATTGGAATGCATGGGTAATTACTCTTGTATTTGATAAATTTTCATTTTTACCTTGAACTATATATCATGGTATAGTTTATTGTTTTTCTACTTCTGGAAGTAAAAGTTAATTGGCCATTTGATATTTGCTTCTCTTAAGTAGTACAACTGTTGTTTTGCATATACAGTATTTGGTGAGTTTTCAGAATATGTTTGTAAAAGAGTTATAATTTGGTGAAAATAAACTGAATCGTGGAATGAGACCAGACAAAAGCAGTGAGCTACTGTATAAGTGAGGAAAAGATGACCAGACCCCAGAGGTCGATCAGATGATAGTGAGAATATGATTGAAAAAGCTGATGAGGACTGAGATGGTTTTGGATGTTGATAGCTAAGGATTGGATAACATGGACAAGTGCACGACCAAGGATTAAATGATCGTGCAGTTGTGAATTATATAATGACACTTTGGGGGAATTTTGGCATGCTCATGGAGTGATAATTGTTCACTGCTTGTCAAGAGGCAGTTGATTAGAGGTTATCTAATGCAATCTCAAATAACCTGATGAAAATGAGAATTAGCAAAAGCTGATGGATGATAACTTCCCTTTTTTTCTTTCTTTCTTGAAATCTTCAGCTGAAAACCCTTATGGACAGTCAGTAGACTATAAACCCAAGAGGATTCCAAAGGGAAATCAGCCTGCAGAGAGAATCTAGTTATAGGAAAGGTGATAAATAAATAAATATGATGGAGACATCAGCAGAAAGCAGGAATAAATTTGCTCCTAGCTCAAACATTTGGAGATCAAAAGATTCCACAACTGCACCAGGCAAACTACCTGTATTCCACATTTGAGGTGTAGCTAGGTTAAAACTCCTGGTAAACTGAGTAGTATTAAACCTGATACTAGTAAATGAAACACTGTGCAACAGCAGCCTGCCTAGTGTGAGCAAGAACAGCTAGGTCAAGTAAAGACGAGAGCAGAGGATGTTTGTTGTTGTAGTACATTTTACTTAACAAGAGTAATGAACTCGTTTATATCTATGCCACAAATCAACATTAAAGGTTGGTTGGCATAATGAACTTGACTGAAGGTTGGTTGGCAAATTGAACTTGACTGATGATGCAACTCTGCCTTAGAGTTTGAGATGAGAGTCAGCACTGAAAGACCACACTGGAGAACAGTAATCTAAACAAGGAAGAAGAAAAGTGAATTTTTTTTCCTAATACCAATTTTTGAGAAACTGAGGAAACAATATTGCGTATATACTTCTCAAAACACAGTAATATTTGGAGTTTTATAAATATTGCTCCACCTGAGCTAAAAAAGATCAGTGATTACCATCCCAGTTGGCATGGGTTTTAAAGTTCACCTTTCTTGAAAAGCTAATGTCAGGAACAAACTGATCCATCTCTTCATTGACCTTAATAAAACTATGATCAGATGAGCCCTCCTTCAAGTCTACTCCAAAAGGTACAATCCCTGTAACATCTGTGAATACAAGGTCAAGATGGTTGACAGATTGGTGTGTGGGTTAATTTATCAAGTGCTCAAAACCAGAAATAGTGGAAAAATCTAAAGCAGCAACTCCATGATTATCTTCGGCAGTAACTGAGCTCAGCCATTTAGTCTCATAAGCATTGTAATCACCAGTGAAAATGAAACAAACCTTGGAGTTAGTTCCTGAACTGCTGTCATGTTGGTAAGCAAGCAGCCGTAAATAGTCCTCCAAATCAGGATTCCTTAATATAACAAAAGTTTAAAGATATATTAGTCTTCCACAGACTTGAACCTCCTGTGTTTCATGACATCTAAAATCATACAGTGGTTTATGAGATGTGGAGAAACACTCTCTAATATACAGAGCCATTCCACAGACCCTTGGAATAGCAATATGCTTGAGTAAAAGGGGCTTCCTAAACTCTGGAATCAAGTCCTGAAATACGTTGCAAATCGGACAGAAGAGTTTCAGAGCGGAAGAGAATATCAGAATTGACAGCAGCAACATCAGTCCTATTTATTCTTATATAATCCATGGACAGTGCTTTGAAAAATACAACTGTAAAATGTTGAAGTCTCTGACTGAACACAAGTGAAAGACTCAGAGTTCATGCAATGACAGCCGTAGGGGTCTGATAGAACATTCATTTGTTCAGTTGTAGGCATTATTGAAATGGACGTCGGATACTATGATGAAAACGTCCGGAAGAACGATCCATTAATTCAATGCATTGGCCGTTCGTTTGGTAATGTGTGATGTTTACTGAAAATGGAGGTTGACCACACTGATGAATAAGACCCCATCAACTTACAGTATGAAGGACGTAAAATTTGCCAGAATGATCCCGTTCTCTTGTATATAGATGGTATGGTAACATCCGTTGGCCATTAGTAAGGCAATGTCCACTGGCCAATACCAGATGATCAAGCTAAAACACGTACGTGAGCAAAAGGGATTGAAGCACTCAAACATGGGGTGTCACCATTCTAGATGTTCACAAAAGAGCTATCAGTGCTCTTCACTTGACAAAATTGAACGAGGTGGTGATCGGACGGGAATCGGTGCTTCAACGTGTTATGGCCATAGGCCTTCCCATTCTCTTCCCAAACCTTTGCGTGAACGTGGTCAGTGGTCCGTTCCGAGATGCCATCCTGAGACAACTTCCACACCCCCTTCCAGATCACACAAATGTGAAAGGAAGGGAAGACCGTTCCAGAAGAATGATCCCATTGTAGTCGAAACTACTTCAGTCAAGTTGCACGTATGTATATTCCTTCCAAGCAGACATGGACATGCCACGTTGTATGTACGTATTATTCCTTCGAAGCAGATACAGATGTGTCATGCTGCACGTTCGTATAATTCTTTTGAAGCCGGCACAGACATGATTCATACCACATACATATAAGCCTTCCAAGCAGACACAGACATGCCATTGCACATACATGTATGTCTGTGTCACGCTGCACATATGAATATATCTCCTGTGAGAAGTTAGTTCGACGAGCGTTTGGAAACTGCAGCAACATCACTGCCAACACAGATGTGATTCGTTGCATGTACGTGTAAGCCTGAGTCACACCAATTCTCATGTGTCAGTTTTCAGTGAAGAATACACAAATTTCTGTCTCCCTTTTGTTATTTTCTGTCTTGGCAGCTGTTTACTACTCTGGAATTTTCAAGTGACTTCTGGCTTACAATCTGGTTTTACAGTAATTTTGTCTCTCCATGCAGAGGGAATAGTAGACCTAAGCAGTGGATTGGTCCAGGGATTAAAAGGATGAACCACTTTTGGGTTAAAAACTTTAGGAATACCTTACTATATGGAATGAATATTCTAATTACTAAATATTAAAGAATCTACCTAATAGTTGTTCATAAAATTTATAAGTGCATGTTTGAGAGAACTCACAAAAACATTGCAATGTATGACAAAAGCTATATCTAATTATGTATAATACTGTAAATGGTATGGGTGTGTATATCATATTTGCATTGTATGTATTTATACAAAAACAAACTTTTGTATACTAATACAAATCATCTGTATTTATATAAAAGATTTTGTATAAAATACAAAAAATTTTGTATTTTAAGGTGAGGAATATAAATATTCCTGTCATAAAAGAGTGTGGGAGTCTGAAATGCTATGGGATCTTGTATGTCGTCAAATAGAGTGAAATGTTTCTTAAAGAATTGACTTTTGTGACTTAAACTTTGATAATGCAGTTTGAAGGCCAAGGTGATTTTTAACTATACAGTATACAGTATTGCTTAATGTTCTTTACTGTACTGCTGAGGCTCAACTCAAATACACTTACTGAGTGTCATTTCACTTTTTTCAGATATACTGCATGTATACAGTATATTATGATGAAAGCTCAATACAGTAATGATATACTGTATGTTCTGTTTGCAATTTTACATTGCCAGAGGAATGTTTACTGTTAAGAGGTTATCAAGTGTTTTTCTGATCAGTTTAAATTTTCCACTTACACTACGGGTGCAAAACTCTTATGCTAATGGAAGAGTCACTATACATGAATACAGGAACTCACTTGTAATGCATTATGCTGGAAGTAACTACCATTGTGATCCAGAATTGATTCAGGTTATCAGTATAGTAGCCCAACTAGAAAATTGCTTTATAAGGAGTAATCTTCATTTGTCCCTCCATTCCTGTTATAAGCAGAAAATCATCTTGCCCCACAGGCATAAGTTGGAGTGAAGAATAAGGGACAGAAGAGTGCTGTCACACACTAATTACAATTGCCAAGGCTGTGTGGAATTTCAAGCTTTGTTTGTATCTATGAGACAAGTTTTTTGAATTTTGTATTGTTTCATCCATCAAGATGGCTGAAAAACTCATGGATTGATTTAGCACTGTATCAGTGTACAGCATAGTATTATGATTATGGAAAATATATAAATAGTAAAGTACTTAATGCATCCCTATACATTTTTCAAGGTAATTTGGAATATCTGAAGTGGCTGAATCTTGCAAACTGTACGTTTATTGATGATTGGTGTGTTGACCGAGTATGTGGCCAGTTTGCCAACAGTTTGGAGTATCTGAACTTAAGTAACTGCACCAGGATATCTGAACGGGGATTTGCTGCACTAGCAAGATTGAAGTAAGTAATAGTTTATATTGCATGAAAATTATTATACTTTATTCTAACACATTTAACACTTATTGGTAAACAGTAGTACTGTATTTTATTTAGGTAGTCTAGATTCTGACCTGCTGCCATCACTGGGGGCTAGTTGGCAGCTGGAAGGCAGTGTCTCTGCTGTAATTTCGTTAGAAATCAAAGCCCTAGAAGCTTTACATCTCAATTACTATTACTTCTTAGCATAACTGGGGTTTTCTCCCAGTTCTACCTTCATATCTTCGTATTGTACTTCGTCTTCTTTATTTTTTGGATCTCTTCATCTTGCTGTCCAACCACACCAACTCCCTCTTTTCACTGTCTTAAGCACAGAATGCGGGCAAGTGCCTCAGTGCTTGGCTTGACAGCACAATTGTTCCTACGCCAATACAAACCTTTGCATTTTTTTATAGGAATATCTTTCAGTGGAAGCCAGAATCGGCTTTTGAAACCTAGTAACAAGGTAGTTAATTACTGACTACAAATTGTAATCAGGCCTTTTTTTCTTGTATCAGTTTTTTTTTTCTTCTTTATCAAAACAGTTTTTGTGATGAAGACCGTAAAATGATGTGGGTTATTAAAATTTTGCTCTTGATGTCAGATGTCAGGTGGAGATGGGCAGCATGCCTCTCCACTGTAAAACTGGAGTTCCTTTCATGGCCAAGTGAGGAGAAACGTCATGTCAAACATTGCCCACTGTTCTAGGTCCAGTCTCATTAGACTAATGAACCTTAATGTGCTAAGGGTAAGGTGTATATTCAAGTGGGTCTCTCAGGGGAAATCCATTTTTAAAGACAGCGTAATTGCTCCTCCCCTCATAAGGCTCCCCTAGGCAGAGGGAACCCATCCTGAACTAATTTTAACTTCTTTTTGGCATGTCTTTGTTTCTCCCGTTGGATTTTTCCAATCAAATATAAAATAAACTGAAATAACATTAATACCTGTTGGGGTAACAAAAACAGAAACTTAATTCAGGCAGGATCAAACCTTGACACAATTTGATTCTCTGTTTGGAAATGAGAACTGGTCAAGGTTTTTAATACTACAAAGTGAAAACCAAATATCATCATTAAGGCTTTATCTTGGGACTTTGTGTGGCTGCCCTAATATCAGCCAATCAAGAATGACAAGTTTCATACACAAAACCATGAACAAAATTATGTCATCATTATTTTTAATTTATTCAATTATTGAGCATTTAGGCTGTAACTTAGATATTTTTTCATTTATTTTTGTATAGAGGAACAAAACCTTCAGGATTCCTCTGTACAAATTAAGAATTTCAAGTAGGTGATCATCGTAAATCATTATTTTTAGGTAAAAGTCATGGACACCTCCACATTTGTTATTTGCTTTACCTGCACTTTTCATTCTGCATCTTGGTACTGCATCTCTTTTCTTCCATGTCATTAAGGTCAGTGTCTCAGATCCATTTTTCAGAAGAGCCTGTAGATACCTTATTATTGGGAAGGCCAACTCACAAGGCTATCACATAGTTTAGAAAACCTTTGCAGAATGTTGTCTTTTGTTACTACAGTATTGCAGATCACACTCTTGTACCCTTGGGTATGTGGTATTTAAAGAATGTCATCATCCCCTTACCAGCTTACCAGTTCCACCTCTTTTTATATTTTTTTCTGTATTTTGGCATTGTGTTTTCAATTAATTATGTTTTTTTATGATTGTATGCAATCCAGATAATTTTCTTGATAAGTATTTGGATTGTATGAGCCTTTTATCTTGTGTCCCTAAACCTTTCTTCCTCAAAATACCTGCCATTATATTCTAAGGTCAGCAGTTGTGTAGATGACACCAGCCTTTGGAGTTAATTGCCATTATTCAGCAAGCCTCAGCTTCTCCTGCAACACTTTACCAAAAGCATCTGGGGTCTCTAGAGTTAGTTACACATTTTTTTGTTAGGACCTCTCAATTTTGGGTTTCCATACAACTTGATATATTGTTAAAGGATAAGATATTTCAATTGCTTGTAATGAGTAACAATTAGAATTGTGACTCTTATCTTTGTTTTCATGGATGATGACATAATATATGGTCTTCAAGTCAGATCCCAGGCACTGATACCATCCCCTTACTCTGACATTTTTAAAGTGACCAAGGTCAAAGTCATATATGTGCATGATATGGAAGACTCTTTGCAAGGATAATTTGGGAAACTTTTTAAAGGTGGCTTTGATTAGGTTTTAAAAGAATTTCACCTTAATTTGAATACAAAACCTTGCCCTAGAGTGTTTTTCCCTGGCATTTTTGTCCAAACTTAGGCAGCTATGTTATCAACTCAGAATAGATAGATATATTAACCCTCTTTCCTAATTTTTGCCTGACATTTTTGGAAGGAACTTCATCATAAGCTTTGATGGAGGGTGTGAAGATATTACCACTGTATTCCTTTGTGTCATAGGTGGTGACTAAAGGACAACTGTTGCCTTGCAGTTTTTTTATTTTTGTCAAAGGTTAGGCCCACTGCCAATAACTGTGGTTGACATGTGAAAGGGCATGCAGCTCTAAAAGCAGTAGCCAAATCTTTAAACCATGTTGGATGTGTTAAGGAATAAGAATATGGCTATGGCATTCACCATTGCAGTTCCCACAAAGGATATTCGCATCATCAAATCCATTCAGGCTATAGCAGCCAAGGCTTTTGTTCACTGATGGAAAGCTTGGAATTATCTACTGCTTCTTTGGAGGTGAAAATGATTTCTAAAGGAAAACAGAAAGTTTCTTCTCCTTAACCTCATCCTAGTTGGGGGAAATTCCCAGCTTCACTGTCTGTTACATATAGTATACTGTAGTCGGAACATGTAGACATGTTCAGCAGGAATGATGTCTTGCCTTAAGTACATAAATTTGATCACCAGGCTTCTGCTACCATGGTTTTAGTCGAAAAGTAAATTTAGTTTAGAATAAGGAGAATTTACCATCAGGAATCTCACTATGCAGCAGACAGGGATCTCAGTTCAGTAACTCGTTGACAGCAACTGGTAAGACTGCCTAACTTTTAAAGTTAAAAAATGTAAAACCTTGTTTTTCTCAGTCCTCACTAAAGCATATATGACAGGAGAGCCAAGGATGGGGCTTTTTTTTTTTATTTAAACTTGCTCTCCAGTGGTGGTCATCCCTTAAGTCATTACTTTTTGGAGTTGATTCTAGAATGCCTCCCCTTGCATTAAGTGAACCAACTGCTGTATATTGCCCTAAATTGAAGGCCAAACTTTTGCCTTAAGTCTTTATGAGCAGTGTGGCATGTCCTAGTCATGCTTTCCAAAGCCAAGTTGTGTTTAATGGCCTTCAGATCAAGAGAAGTCAAAACTTTACTTTTGGGGCTTGACAGTTATGGCAGCAAAGAATGCTGTTTCATTGCCCCTAAGATTACTACAATTTTTCAAAAGTTAGTTGGACGTGCAAGTTTTCCTTGTTTGGAGGAAACATTACCCAAGGGATTAAGTCCATCCTCATGCCCATCGGAACGTAGGCAAATTTCAGTTACCTGTTTTATCTAAGGTGTATTAGAAGCTGATCTCTAAGCATCTTTGTAGGTTTGTTGAAGATAATAACCTGCTACCGGCATGACAGCTGGGTTTTTAGTTTTTGTTGTATATGAGGCACTCTTGTCAATATCAGCCATTTTGTGGAGGACTCTTGATGAGGGTGCAAAAGCACGCTTGGTCAGTTTAGATTTAATGCAGCCTTTGAATGTGTGAATCATGGAGTATTTATCTAAAGGCTAAGATTATTGGGAGTCGATAGTTCTTTTATCAATATTTTAAGTGAAATTTTAATAGGCAGAACCCAAAGGGCTTTGTTGATGGCCAATATAGTATCGTTAGTAATGTCATTTCAGGTGTTCCTTAAGGTAGTGTTCTTGGAATTTTGGTATTTATTATTTATACTGGTAACACTTGGACAAGGTTTGGAGAACATATTGGTTGCATATGCCAGTGATGCTACTCTTCTAGCTGTTGTTCCTTTTTTATGCCCCATGTTTGTGGATGCAGATTTCTTAATAGAGATCTGGCATATATGGCGGAGTAGGCTTTGGAGCATCAAGTTTAACCCTTCTAAAACTCAAAGTATGATAGTCAATCAGTCCAGAACAACTTTGGTTTTGCATCTCAGTTTACTTTTAAATGGTATGATTTTAATTGTCAGTGACTCTTGTAAGTTTTGAAGTGTAACTTTTGATAAGAAATTGACTTTTGAAAAGCATATACATAACACTGCTTCCTCTACTTCTCAAGAAATTTGCATCTTGTAGAAATGTTTTGGAATGTTACATGATGAAGCTATTGCACTATATGCAAGTGCTTTAACTTTCTTCCTTGTTTGGAATAGTAGGCTACTGTTCTCCATTGTAGTTTTCTGGTGCTGATTCTCATCTGAAGACAAATTCTTGTGGAATAGACCTGAACCGAGTTCATTATATTAGTACATACAAACATCCTCTTCACTGTTTTACCTGATGTAGCTGTTATTTCTTGCAACACTAGGTGGGCTGCTGCTGCAGTATTTTGTAGTACAGTATCAGGTTTAATATTACTCAGTTTGCCAGGAGTTTTATTTTGGCTACATCTAAAATGTGGAGTAGTTAACCTAGTGCAGTTATGGAGTCATTTGATCTCCAAATGTATGCGAAAAGGAAATTCATTCCTGCTTTCTGCTGTCTCCTAAATGCAGATGTATCAATGTATCAATTATATTTTTTATTCCCTCATTTTTTTTTTTTTTAACAATTTTCCTTTAACTTTTGTCTCTGGTGGGTGAATACTCTTTGGAAACTTCTTGGGTTTGTAGCCTGTTGACTCTGTCCATAAGGGTTTTCAGCCAAAAATTTAAAAGAAAGGTATTTAGAGAGAGCTTTATTTCAGTGGAATATTTTTCACTAGAGAGCTTTATTTCAGTGGAATATTTTTCACTAAACTGTAATCCATTTTTGCCTTTTTTGCTTGATAATTGCATGTTTTCCATGTTCATTTATTGTTTGGGTACTTTATGCATTCATGTTCACCTACTTATTCAGATGTCCTCAAAGGACTTCATATCTTCTGTTATTCACCATAAATACACATTCATATGGTGCAAATCAGAGCGGCCATCAATTTGCTTAGTAGTAAACCAAATACTGTATAAGAAATAATAAAGAAATATTTCCTTATTAATTCTGCAAATCTGTTATTAATGGAGAAACAAGGGATATAAGGTGTCCAGTTATCATTATTTATTCTCAATTCACGTTTCTTGGTTTATTTAATTCACGTTTCTTGGTTGATTTCCATTAATTTCCTTAAGTCATGAGAAAATCTCTTTCTGAATCTTGGCTTCACTCATATTTTATTCTTTTTCTTGTAAATTCATACTCTGTCCTCTCCAGTAAATTCATACTCTTTGTCCTCTCCAGTAGTGCCATTGTTATTATTACTGTTGTTATTATTATTATTATTTTACATGGGGCTATTATTAAAACTTATCAAATTTGCCACACTTCATCACAGACATTTGGGTGGAAAGTCAGTTACCAGATTAATGCTTCATAATTTTATCTCTTGATATATCCATAAGCAGACTAGCGCATGCTAGTTCCAGGGTGGAAAATTCTATGCCATTGTCTAGATGTATAGCCAACTTAGGACCCGACCTTCCACCACAACAAAGTGCTAAGCTTCTCCCCTTCCTCATTTATTACAGTATTATACTGTACATTCCAGGAATCTGTAACCTCTCCATTCGTGATGTTGCTTCTTTGACTACTTCCCTTCCAGAAATTTAATTTGTTCAAGTGAATTGCAGTCATTTCCTATATATTCAATCTTATATCTTTTAAACATTTCTTACAATCTCTTCCTCTGACTGCTGTTAATACCAAGTGATGCACACTCGGCAAGAAAAGTGAAGATACAGTTTTCATTAGATTTCGTTCATCGAATTTCAATTTTTTTCTTACAGAAAACACACATAATCTCGGTAAATTTATCTAGAATATGAAAATACAATGCAAATTATATCATATATGTTAAATCTTACAAAACAAAAACGTTCAGATACTTAAAAACACCATGCATGTACGAAGTAATCAGAATTTCAGATGACTTCTGCTCATAGAGATCTAAAAGATAGTATGTGGATATCTCGGTGTAGTACCTATTCATCAGAACGCAATATTTACTCGTTTTCCGTTATGAACAGGCTTATTATTGCATCATCATACGAGGTAATGATAATTTCTTTAATTTTTACACATTCATGTTTGTATTTCACGTGTTAAAGTCAGCTGGAATTAATGGCAGTAAATGTTGTGACACCTAGGTAGGTTGACCAAATCTATTTAAATCCAGAGGCGTTCTCTAGATGAAGGGCAGCGAGGAGCTTTACAGGGAAAACACAAGTAACTGGATGTTTCTTGACCCATTATAGTTTCTCTCTCTCTCGCCATTACTAAAACATACTATACCAATATAGTGTAGCTCAATCCTCTAAAAGAAAAACAATGAAATGAGTAGCCTACTGATAGGCCTAGCTTACACAACAGCAACTCTCTCTCTCTCTCTCTCTCTCTCTCTCTCTCTCTCATCATAAATGCATTACGTTCCTTTTCGTTGGACATTGCTCAAATTTAACTCTGATTTCATTATGGAAGATCGCGTTTCGATTATGCAAGCATTCCGTTCAATGTGGTGTCATAAATTCATTTGTGTAGTTGTTGGCCAAATTCGTCGAAAAATGTTTATTTTGCTTCCAGAACTGCCCATTGCAAATTACAACTTGAACGAATACTGTGAAAGTTACTACGTACGGCATCAATGATTCATTATTGTAGACTATGATTGAAAGTTATAAGAGGTCAAGCAAAAAACAATAAGACGGAAGCTCCTCCCTTTTTTTCTAAAGAGCCAGATGTCGCATTATTGAGCAACATATGTCCGAAGATTTAAAAAACTGTATCCTCACTTTCCTTGCCGAGTGTACATGTACCAGCCTTTGGGAGTCTGCCTTTCTGGTAATCTTTACTTTATTTCTGTGCTGTATAGTTGTATGATACTTCTGCCACTGCATGTACTTTTAAATATTATGTTGCAGTAACCTCATTCAAATGTCCTCTCAAGATCTACAAATATTTAGCATTCAGTAATCCCTTTTCATTTGTACTTTTTGGTAGTATAGCCACTGTCCGTCCTCAAAGGAGTTACCCTTACGGTCCCACCAGGGCTCTATGAGGTAGACCAACCAATATGAAAGAATACTCTCATATTGGGCTTGGCCACAATAATGTCTTTGATTTAACAGTGATAGGGTATAAAAGGGCCTTCAGAGAGGGCTCATTCCCTTGCCTACAGCATTATCCTTCGCCCGTCTCACACAGACGTGGCACAGCATGCAGGTTGGCCAAGATCCCTGTTGTTCTCAGGCCTTTTCTTACACACTTGCCCTGCATGCTCCAGAGTAATTTCTCATTCTTAGTGCTTTATTGTAGAAAGTTTTAACACTTGAAAATTTTTCTGCTGTTAGGCTTGAAAATTTTTCTGCTGTTAGGCATAATCATTAAATTCTGCTAGCTGGGTATTGGCAACTTTGACAATTTTTAAATCTCATTATTTAGGAATTTTGTTAATGAAAATCATTGGACAGTGGCTTTTTCATTAGATGTAGATCATCTTTGTTTATGGAGTAAAAAGGGAAATTTATTCTAATGCGTAACTTCTTGGTTATGATAACCACGACTTGCCATTTTTCTTGTGCTTAATTTTCAGCTTAATGTTAAACTAAGTGTACCATTTTTCTTTTTATTAACAATTTAGCAACATTTGGAATGAATTGTGTACTACAGAAATTTCTAGAGTTAGCTTTAATATCAAGAGTTTTGTGTTATTGGGAAATGAGTTTAGGCAGCTCTACTCTTAGCATGTCTTACTTTACTGGATAGTGACGTCACAATTATTAATAAAATTATTTGGCTCCTCCTCAGTGGGATGTAGCAATTACTTTCAAGTACTGATTATTGATATTAACTAACACCTGCAGTGGTACTTGTTACCAGTATATTATTAGGATCCATAATTCCCAAATTATTGCAGTAGTTAATACATTGAGGTCTAATACCATTCAGTTTAGCTTCTTATATGGGTGATTTTTTTTGTCAATTTGTTAGCCAAGTTTCAAATATGTACTTATAAAAATATCAATGTAGCATATTTATATGGTATTTTAATGTACTTTTTAGGCTAGTGTTCATTATAAAAATATGCAAGTTTACAAATGTCAGACATAGTCCTGAAACTCAAATTGAGCATTCAAGCTTGACTGAATTAAATTGAATATAGAATTTAGGCCAAAGGCCAGTTACTGGGACCTGTGAGGTTATTCAACGCTGGAAAGGAAATTGAGAGGTAGGTAGGTTTGAAAGGTGTAACAGGAAGAAAACCCGTGAATTGCACTATGAAATAATTGTTAGGAGGTGGATAGCAAGATGGAAGAGATAATATGAATGGAGGCTGCAGTAAAGGAAATGGAAAGGGGTTGCAGCTAAATGGCCAGGGGTGCTGCAAAACCCTATGGGGCTTTCAAGCTTGGACATGCTCTTATGGTACAACTATTTTCAATATATAGTCTTAATATAAGTATATATATGGTACTTTAAAGTAGATTGGCTAGGCTACCTCTTTAATAGGATACCAGAGCATTCCAAGGCTGTATTATTATTGTTTACTACCTCCATGTCATGCAAATCACCCATTATTATGGTGGTTGTTAAATCAGATGACATGCTCTCACATGTGTAACCCATTTCTTGTGAGAGTCAGGGTTTTTCTTGACAAGATAGATTTCTCCTTTATTTATCAGCATGCTGTATTAAACTAGTTGAACCTGGTAATGGTACCTCTAGTTTATTGCCAGTCCATTTCATACTGTGTACATTTCACATATCTGATTGATATGTGGCTTGAATCAACCATTTCTCGTGGCCTTTGTCTTTCCTGAAAGGTTTATTTCCCTACTGCAGAATGCATAAGCCACCACTTGTAGCACATACAACCTGCCATAATCAGAGCCCTGCTGGTAAAAGTTGAGCTTAGGTAGCTGTTTACAAGTAAGCAACATACTCCTGGCAGCAAACCATGAAAGAAAGGCTTGATTTAGACTAGCCCTTGGGTCCAAGGTTTCAGAGGGAGTGTAGGGTGAAAGTACGTCTTCCCAGTAGAGCTGCGGCAGAGAGCATTCCCATCCATTTCTGAGCTCTTGATATGATTGCAATGGCAACCATGCTATCTGGATCTCCAGAACATTGAGGTGCAGATACAGTACGTCCTTGACCACACTCCTAAAATGAATGCCTTTCAGGTGTCTGGCTCAACCATCCTTTGATTTGTCTGAAAACAGAAGCATTTCCAGAGGGTAGTTCAACAAAACTCCCAATAAGAGGTTCCTATCGTACATCCATCACACTAGATCCTCTCTAAACTCCCAATAAGAGGTTCCTATCGTACATCCATCACACTAGATCCTCTCTAAAGTTTAGACATGAGGACACAAGTTGAAGGAATTTCCTACCTGACCAGTGTTACTTCACTTGCCACTTTAGTGAGTTCAGGTGACTGCCCATCATGCACAAACTTCTCCAGGGACAATAGACAGAGGACCACCTACTAAAGCCAAGGTGGTTGTGCCTACTGGACCAGGAACTGCACCATTACCTATGAACTTGTTTCCCCGAGTATTAAAAGAAGTCTTACACTGCTGCCTAATCTATGAGCATGCCAAGGCACTTTTTTTGCTGTTTGGGAATGACATCTGACTTCTCCCAATTTATCTTGAGCACCCTGGAACAAGCACACCTTGGAAGATGTCAGAACAAACCATTTGTCCAGTTATCACAAGCTAACACTAAAGTCACACACTTATAGGAGTGTTGCCAGTCTGAAGTACAAAACTGTGAACTGGTATGCGGTCCCTCTGCAGACAAATCGGAGGAAGAAGTGCCCTCTTTGATGGATCCTGGTACCGAACACACCATTTCTATCTTGAAAGAGTCTCGAGAACATATTCATTTAGCAGAGAAAGATCAATCACCAGTTTAGCCACAAGTAATTTTCTCCACCAGGAAGAGGCCACTGTAAAACCATGGCAACTGGTGCTCTGAGACTTTTAGCAATCCCCATACCACCTTCCCTTTTCCTCCCTTCTTTGAGGAAAAAGATTGGGTTCCTTGTCTGGGCATGGGAAGAACAGGCTTCCGCACAACCGGTTTGTAAGACACCACTTTGCTGATCAGTCCCAAGAATCTGTTCTCATCTCAGCTGTTGCTTTAGTGAAAGGCTAATCTTGAGAAACCAGACAGAGGAAAGGCAACCAGGCCCCTCCCCCTCCTTAGAACCAGGTCCACCCACAAGTAAGTACTCTGCTGCCAAGAAGAAATCAACATATTCAACCATAGGTCAAGCCACAAGGTAGCCTAGAGAGAAGCCATGGTGACATTCTCCATGGTGCACATTTCTGCTGCCAAGAAGAAACCACTTCTTGGCTTAGAGCATCCAAGGCGGTCATTTGTCTGTCTACAGACTGATGAATCCAACGCAAAAGTAGCACATCTTGTGGGTGTAGTATCTCCTCTTAACATGTGAGCTGTGGGGAGAGGGGATTGCCCAATCTGCTGGATGAGAAAGGGAACTGCAGATCAGGGTGTTCACCTTGTCCAAATCACTGTGAGCAAGCAGTGACCAAGGCAACCTGACCAGTGCTCTCACTTCAGGAGTGCCCTAGGTGACTGAAGCCAGGTGTGGACCTGAGGTGGCTTCCTAAGATTAAGCTCACAAATGAACAAAATAATCCTCCAGCATGTACTCTCTTCTGATGTGTGAGCTGCAGGAGAAGGGGCTTGCTTGAAGATTACTTGCAGGTAAGGGTGTTTACTTCATCAAGAACACCACAAGCAAGAGCCACACCACCCTCACTTAATATCTTGCTCCAGAAGTGCACCTGAGGGAGAGCGATTGGCAAGAATGCAGCAAGGTGTGGAGCTGAGGTGGCCTCCCTGATGTTATTACATTCAGGAATGAGTGAGATAACTCGAAGTGCTGCTCATGTTCGGCCTGGAAGGGTTCTGGACAACTGACGAGCTATATTTTCACCTGCAAGAAAGGAAGAAGTGCCCGACTTCTGCTCATTTGCTCACTCCCCATCTTGTGAGCAACAAAAAGAACTCCTACCACATACTGTTCAAACTTCCTGCATACTATGTAACACCTGAGCTAGTAGTAGGTGGTAGGTGAGAATGAGCACACATGCGGCAAACCACACTCATGAGAGAAGGAAGAACCCAAAGGAAACTCTCCATGGAGTGAGACCTCATGGTTCGAGCACACTCTGGAGAATGTGTCAAAGTCCTGCAGCAGCAGAGCAGGGCTTCAGTTCCAGATTGGACATGCGTATCCACCATCAGTTTCACAAGGGCAACTAGCTGAACATGTAGGAGTAGGAGATCCTGCCTACCTGTCTAAGTCATGGAGTACTTGGCTGCTGAGGTCCTCAAGCTGGCAAGCCAGGAGACAGTGTTCTAGAGCACTACAGTATTTCCTATATACCTCCAAGGAGGCATGGGAGGGAGAGCCTACTCTGTTGTCTTAATGTGCTTGGTCTCTCCTCATGTTGAACACATGTATTGCATACACCCCATGTGTCTCCTTGGAGGTGGGAAAGCCAGTTCTGAGCACACACAGCTAGTACAAGACTTGGTGATTCCAAAAGATCATGTTTGGAAGAATGGAGCAATCCTCTATAAGTGGGTACATGCAGGAGCACCTGCCATGCCAGAGGCTTGACAGTTACCTGCTGGTGTCTTAAGTCCCCACTCCCCTCCAAGAGGAGAGCGCAGTCACATGAAGCCTGGCAGGACTTCTTACAAGAGATAGATTTATAGATTTTAGGCATACATGCCAAGTACTGGGGCAACTAAGGCCATTCAGTGCTGAAATGGAAATTTGACAGTGAAAAGGTTTGAAAGGTGTAACAGGAGGAAAACCTCACAGTTGCACTATGAATCAGTTGTTAGGAGAGGGTGGACAAAAAGATGGAAGAAAGACAATATGAATGGAGGTACAATAAAAGGAATGAAAGCAGTTGCAGGTAAAGGCCGAAGGGACACTGCAAAGAACCTTAAGTAATGCCTACATTGCACCGCATGAGGTGCATACTTCTTGTAAGAGGCCTTTGACTTCCCCCTCTTCTGCTTCCTATGGGGGATGGGGGAGAGGAGTTGAGGGCGAGTGTGAGGAAGGTGACTTCATCAATGAGGAAGATGCTGAAGGAAAGGTTGAGGGAGGAACGAAGATGTCAGTGTGGAAACAGCAACTAGGGGATTCACTACTTGTAGCAGTTCCACTTCAGGAGGGTCCCCCTCCTTCATGGCAGCTGCAGACACAGCATCTGAAGGAGAGCTGCTGCTGCTGCTTCTCAGCCAGGTTGTCCAAGAATGCTGCAAAAGATGGGCTTACCAGTTATGTTTAATATAGGCCAAATCTTCCACAGCTACCACAAGGAAGAAATCTTTGTCATACCTGGAACGTCAAAGTCAGATAAGTAAGAGAGCAAGCCTGCTACTGGGGATGAGGCCGAACCAGACCCAACAGCAATGTCGTCCTCCAAAGAGATTAGACTTGTTGCTAAATAGATGTAAAGTCATAGGGCTTGGGTGACCACCATGTGCCAGCAGTGGAGAAGCATTATATGGAAAAAGGCATCCCTTTTAAGATACTAATTATTACTAATTATTTTGGGCAATGGTCCTTGCCACCCACACAAC
Organism: Macrobrachium rosenbergii; assembly: GCF_040412425.1. Classification (NCBI taxonomy): domain Eukaryota; kingdom Metazoa; phylum Arthropoda; class Malacostraca; order Decapoda; family Palaemonidae; genus Macrobrachium; species Macrobrachium rosenbergii. The sequence continues at coordinate 10,528,945 of NC_089752.1, forward strand.
TGCTTTGACATGTATTCGATCACTTCAAGGGCTGTTACACTTAGACAGGCAGTAGATGCAATGGATATGAATTATGAACTATATATCAGTGACTGTTGGAAAGGATAACAAATCTGAGGCAGTCTTAAATATATCCACTTCTTGGAATGGAATTTCAGCCACAGGTATTTATGGCATTTTGAAGCAGCTGTGACCTAAATTTGTTCATGACTTCAAGGGCTTTGGAGAGGTGGTCTGGAACAAAGCATTGGTGACGTTGAGCAATGAGCAAAAAGACTTAAGAGGACGATTGTATCCTATTATTTGAGGCAGACAAGGTGCCACTGACAAATAGTAAATTTACGGAGCTTCACAAGCAGTACAGGCAGTCCCCGGTTAACAGCGATCCGGTTTTATGATGCTTGTTTAGCAACAAAAATCGGCACCGAAAATTGCCGATTTCCGCTTATCGGCGTCGATACGTACCTAACAGAGGCGCTGATAACCCCGAAAATTGCCGAAAAAGTGCCGAAATCGCCGCTTTTCGGTTATCATCACACCCTCAGAAACGGAACCCAGCCGATAACCAGGGACTGCCTGTAGCACCATAAAGGGATGCAGGCACCAGAACCAGAGCCACAATGCTTCACCAACCTAACAAGGGCAGTGCACAAATGAGATGTTTGCTATAGGTTAATTTTGGCTGAAAAGGGCATAAGAGTTCAAGGCAGTCAACTAGTTCCTAATATTAAAAAGACAGCAAAATGTTTATAGGTCATCGGAGTAATTTTTCATAAGGCTCATTCGAGGGCAAGTAATTGAAGTACAAAGTCATCATGCAAGTGTTATGGCATAAGCAAAATAAGAAAATTATGCTGTATGGCTTATTTTTCTGGTACTTATTTTTTTATTTTTCATATTTGTATTCCAAGGTACTGATATTTTCATTGCTACATTCTTTTTTATTCCAGAAAGCTGAAGACTTTGGATGTAACAGGACTCCACAATATTAGCAACGTACAATTGTTGTGTTTGCTGATTGAAGATGTCATTCCAGATATAAATATAATTGGAATTAATTACATGGAACTTCCATCATCAGCAGGAGAGTAGATTTAGTGTACCTTAAGTTCTGTAATGTCAGTAATTGCAAATAGAATTCCTTATGTAAATTTTGAAATATAAAAAAAAACCTGCTCAATATGATAATTTATTCTACATTACCTCAATTTTTATACAAAAAAAAATTGTAGGACCTCATATATAATAATGCAAATTTGTATTTCTCCTAATTCTAATGCAAATTTGTATTTCTCCTAATTCTAAATTTCATAAATAGTACTTATCCTTTAATTTGAAAACTTTCATTCAAATTAGTCTTGCAATGCCTGGTTATCTGGGAAAGTTGCATTCAAATTAAGAGTTGCAGTACCTACATCCAATCTGATAATCTCTCACCTTAGTTCATGGCAATGTGTTCAAAAATTAAATTTACATTACTTGCTGCTAAATTTACACAGATCTAAAGACCTGTACAGTACCAGTCAAAATACCCTTATCTGGAACACTGACGATTGGATTGGATTAAAGAAATGGAAATTGACAAAAAGGCTTGAAAGGTGTGACAGGAGGAAAACCTCACAGTTGCACTAAGAAACAATATTGGAGAGGGTGGAAAGCCAGATGGAAGAATATGGGCAGAGACAGAAAAAGGAATAAAAAAAGTTGCAGTTGGGGGCCAAAGGGACACTGCAATGAACCTCAAGTAATGCCTACTGTGCACTGACAGCACTACCCTCCCCCACCCGACCCTACGGGTTGGAACCCTGATGAGCCCAAGGTACTTTGAGGCTTCCGGCTGATAACCAACATTTACTTGAAGCTCAATCTGCAGAATAACCTACTGTGCTTTACTTGGTTCCCACTATCATACCACAGAGTGGCTAAATCTTGTCTACTGTTTAATGTTATCCAGTTCCCCAGGCCCTTCCTTTTACAATTTGTAAAAGTGTCCTCCTTATTGAGCTGTATTTTTTTTTGTTTAAATTCCTTAATCACATTTGAACAGTCAAGTCTCCCATGACCCTGTACAGTAGGTAGATTATTTCCCTTGCCTGCTGTGAGAAGAAAGGTACAGTATTTCAGTGCATCAGATACTAGAATGGATGTGCATGGCAAGACTCAAAGAAAACATTTGAATACCCCAATATTTTTACACTTGTCCAAGAAAAATGCATTACTATATTCATTCTTACTCGGCACAATCACACAGATGTCAAGTGACTCTTGATTCATTCACTTTCTTGCATCTAGCACTAACTCAAGTAAATTAAGTCCACTTGCAAAACTTGCACCATCTTAACCTCGGATATCATTCAACAGCCACCTCAGAATCAAGAGAGGCAAGGCTGCGAGGTTAGCACCTCTTTTAAGACGAGCTTTCTCAAGTAAAGCTAGTCTTACGAAGATGTCATTTACTCAAACATCACCTACATACATGCCCAAAATGACAAACATTAAATCAATTTGTACAAATTCTCTAGTGCCTTCTGGAGTCCGGTTAAAAAATTACAAGGGATCTGGTGGCACTGGAGCTACCAAAGATGGTGGTAAGGGGGGGGGGGGGTTTAGCCAACATACCTTAACCCATCTTGGGTCCCATCATGTCAGTTTCCCCTAGCCCAGGTAAAATATGAGGGGTTGCTTGAAGTGGGCATTATTATATGTTAAGACTGCAGGTTTGTTAGTTATGAAAAATACAAATTGATTAAAATTTGTCATTTGTTCATATACAGAACAAAACCTTTGGTCTTAACATAAGGAAGATTTGCTCTTGGAGGGTGGAAAGAGAAAGCCTCGGAACCAACTGGAGGTTCAGCTCACTTCCTGGCCAGAGTAGGACATGAGGAGTCATATGCCTCCAAACTGTAAAGCAAAAGGTACTTGTCAGCCAGACATCCGGGTTAAGAGACAATGTGAACTCCTGCTGCATTGCATCTTGTAAGAAAATTAAAGAACTTTAGCTGTCAGAGACAAGAAAACTACGTTAGCCACAAACCTTGTTTGTTGTCATGTCCTCTCTCCCCTTGTAAGAGAGAGGAAGGGACTTTCTTCCATAATAGTTTTATATTGTGTAGGAAAAATTAAATAAAACCAATGGAAAGTTGCTCACTCACCTGTACCTGACCAGTTCCAGCGTACGAAGGATACATAATTTCTCTCTGCTGGCCGCTGGTAGACAAGAAAAAGAGAAAGGAAGACCAGTCATCCAATTCACTTTCACTTTCAAACCAACATTTTTGGTAAGATACAAACTGTCCTGCTAGGGGCAGTGGATAAACTACAAATTTTGTTGAGCAGCCACCATCAGACCAAAGGAAAAAGTGTCCGAGGACCTATGGGCAACATTCTGCAAATGGAAGGATGTGAGGGTGGTTTGGCATAGCCACATACCAGCCTTTTTGATCCTGTGATCCAACAGGTCCTTTATGAAAGCGAAGGAAGGGCCTACACCCCCAACAACATGTGGTCTTGCTCATACTGAATTGGCACTGGATTTGTAGTACTGTATAGTTTTGCTTAATTCTTATAGCCAAAAGGAGATCTGGCAGGATATTGAGTAAAAGTAATTCATCAGGGTCATGACCAACAAAATCTCCAAATGAAGGGATGAAAAAAAAAAAAAATTCGTCTATCGTTGTGAACAGAGGGATTTTGAATCTTAGCCACGAATTACAGGACAAATTCAAAGGCTACTGACCCGAAAACCCCCGTGTGTTTAACATCAAGAGAAAATCCATGCAGTTCACTCACTCCCTCTGACAGGGCCAAGGCTAAAAGGAAAACCATCTTAGGTTAAATCTTGTCTGATGAAGCTCTTGAAGGTTTGTATGTACTACGTGTAAGACTGCTAAGTGCCAGTGTTAGGTCCCAGTTTAGAGGTTAAAGGTCATTCGGGGAACAGGACTGCTCAAAACTTCTGTGAAGCATAGAACTTTCCTACAAAGAAAACAAGTCTAAGTCCTCAAGCGTAGAACCAAACCTAGAGCAACCCTATATCTCTTGATGGCTGACACACACAGTTTCTCCCTGTGGAGGAAAAAGTATACTACTTGGTGAATAGTAGTTCTGACTGGATGGAGACCCTGTTGACAAAACCAATCACAGTAGGCAGCCCAGTTTCCCTGATTCACTGCTGTAGAACTCCTGAGCTAACCCGACATCTCCATCGCTGCTCTACAAGAAAAGCCTTTCGCTCGCAAGAGATACTGGATAGTCTCTGACCGTGAAGAGATAGGGACCATACTGACTGGTGACATCTCAATGTGCAGTTGGGATAGAAGGTTGTGCCAAGGAGGAATCTCTCCAAGTGCTTCTGTCGCTAAGGTTAGAAGATCGGGGTACCATTCTGCATGTGGCCATAAGGGAGCTACAAGGGTCACCCTGAGGTTTTGAGAACCCATCACAGTGCATCCTAACACGTGGAAGAACGCCCTCGGAAATCGCAAGTCATCCACGGACCGCTTTCTGCGCTGGAACCAAATCTGCCTTACGAGGGACCCTATATTTTGGAAGCTTCTTGGACTGTGTCTGGAATCCCCCAGTTTCATTCATCCCGTAGGTTGATAACTTGGCAGATTAGACAAAAGGAGGGAAAGGCGTAGGTGTCCAGATTGTCCCAAGGATGTTGGAGGATGTCCCCTGCCACGGCCCAGGGATCTGGAAAGACCGAACAAAATACCTTTAGTTGTTGCTGTATCTTGTTACAAAAAGGTCTATTGATGGCCTTTCCCACAGATGAAAAAGCCTTTCTGCCACTTCCTGATGCAGTAACCACTGTTCCCAGAACCTGACCCCAGCGACTCGGCTTGTCCGCCACCACGTTCTTCTTGCCTGGGATGTATCTGGCCAAGAAAGCCACCGAGTGAGACCTCCCATTGGTGCAGTTGTACTGGCAATTCATGAAGATGAGGAGACACTAGGGTTCCCCCCAAAACACAAAATCATTTGCAAGGTCTACTGGATCCAACAGAGCTCTCTGGATCATTAAATGTGGATCAGGCTTCTTACAAAATCGAAAGGGCTTACTCAAGTTGATAATCCCAAGAAATTACAAAAAGGAATGCCTATCTGTTTTTAGCTTCATAAGATTACAACAACTGCAGCATAAGTCTGAAGACAATCTGTGAAAGCACAGTTTATGTAGATCTGCAAAAAAATGGCAATCCTTCAGCTGGTATGGACAGAGAGTTCACACACACAACCAGGTGTGCTGGTCTCTAGACAAACAGACTGGTTGAAGGTTAGAAACAAGGTTTCAAATTTGGCATTCTCCCTTGTGTGGGGTTGAGGGCAATTGGTTGTGTACACACCGTGCCTTCCGTCAGTTTCTTCTTAGCAGTGGGGCAACTGTGGGGTGGTAAAGATGGGATTATAACAAATTACCCAAGTTTGTATATCTAAGCCAAATGACATCTTAAAAAGTTGCCATTTGTTCCCATGAGGATGCAAAACCTTGTCTTTTATAGACAAGTCTCAAAATCATGGCTGCTCAACGTAACACCTTGAAATGTCAACTTACCAATCATGTAAATGGTGGGGGAAGTTAACTCTCACACCCTCCCGTCTATCCATCCGTCCTGTGGCAATTGGTAAATCAGGACCTCATTCCAGATTGTAGCTAGTGCCTCACTAAGGAAAAACATCAGATGTCCAGGCAATGAGCAGGGGAGACTGTTAGAAGGTAGCACAGTATTACTAAACATGCTTTGCTTTACTCTGCTTAACTACAGTTCTACTACAGAAACAGATTTAATGCAGCCATCATAAAAGTTCTACAAAATCTAAAAACAATGGCAGGCCTGGATATGGAACCTGTTGCAAAAATGAAGTTTATATGCTCATTTTAATGGCCCATTAAGTTTCATACTCAACTCACCCAAGCTGTTGCTCTTCTTCTTTTACTGCAAATTTCCAATAACCATTTCCGTCCTTTTTTGTCATCAAGATTTCAATTATTCCACCAATTCAACTGCTGACCCTTCCACAGGATACTGATGTTCTTCTCCCCACTTGCTCTTAACACATTTTGAGTTATCATAAACCTTATACTCCATTTATATTTTCAATCTTGGCAAACTGAGTCACCCTCTATGTTACATACATATATGCAGTGGCATTCACCACAGTACTCAATACAGTACACCACAATTTTAGTTCCCAATCCTACCTGGCAATTCCAGTTTGAAATTTGTTAATTAACATCAAGATTTACACAATTTTCTTGAACCTAGCACATGCTGATCAACTACAGTAGTTTCCGTAACTGTAATCTGCAAATTAGATAAGACACTTACTGATATTTAAGCCAGCCGCTTCATAATCACTGCCATCCCTAAGAAACATGGAAAATTTCTCAACTATACTCATTCAACTGTTCTAGAAGTTAAGTATACCTTAGTTTTACCAGACCACTGAGCTGATTAACAGCTCCTCTAGGGCTGGCCCGAAGGATTACTTATTTTACGTGGCTAAGAACCAATTGGTTACTTAGCAACGGGACCTACAGCTTATTGTGGAATCCGAACCACATTATAGCAAGAATTGAATTTCTATCACCAGAAATAAATTCCTCTAACTCTTCATCAGTCGGCTGGGGAATCGAACTCTGGACCTCGCGAGTGCCAATCCACAGCTTTACCGACTCGCCCAACGAAGAGCTATGTAGCTTTCTGTTATTCATCTCTTCCATAATATTCCCTTTTTAATTTATACTTGAAAACAATTTTCTTCTAAAGGCAGTTAAATATCTCTGAACAGCTTACAATGACATAAAACAATACCATGTACAAACACCACTATTGCAGCTACATATGGTCACAAGAAAAAAATTACATTAAAACCAATAACTTTAGTCTACAACATGCTAACATTGATTTGTCAAGAAGTAATTAGATCTGCCACTGTATCAATACAGAAAGGATACTCAAACAATTAACTGTTTACCACCAACTTTATTTATGGCAAAATCCGACGGAGTTCGGCTTCATATTAATCCAGCTGTAAGGAGAGAAATTAAAGTTTAAATTACATATCTTTATAGCCTCACCAAATTAACATTAAACTGGTAATTACAACACTTGTATTAATAATTTCATTTATATATACCATTAAATGAATACCAGTTACTTCAGTTAATCTTATTAAAATTCAAGTTTCAATACCTATAATAATTTTTTCTAAAACAATAAGAATAAAATAAATACTTCTGCTAAAACTAGCACAACATGGCTTAATATTTATGTCAAACCTCACATAAAATATCAGTAAAACCCCAACATACCTTCTTAAAGCCAATATCTGCAGAATATTCTCTGAAGCATTGTCTGCACATCATAAGACCATACTTTCGGATCAGTCCATGACGATTGCTACAGGAACGGCTGAAAAGTCAAGCATTATAAATCTATGAAACCAGACTTCTGATGTATTCATAAATCTACGAAACATAACTCCTGATGTATTTAATGTATAGCACTTCAGAGAATTGGTTATCAGTTAAATTCCAACCAATATTGTTTTTAGCATTACTTAACATACTTGTTTCTTTTTCAACAAAGTAGTTCCATATCTTAGCAAATGATTATGACTACAAAATACCACATTCACCTAGCTCACACTGTCTGGTTTAAAAAAATTCCAATTCTGACCATTCTTTAGACTACATACTACCATCCACCATTCAGTACGTACTATGTTTCCAATTACTACCCAGTCTCTTACCTTTTCTTTTGTAAAAATGCACTTGCCACAAATTTTCTGGATGTCCTATCCAAGTTGTGAACAAATTATGCAATTATTTTTTAGTTTAAATTGGGTTCAAATACTTTATTTAATTGAATACTTCTCTTTTCCTGTGCCATTGCAGCCCTTGAGGTTGTAGCTCCAGCACTTCATTCCAACTAGGGTTTCAGCTTGGCTGCTGTTCATAATAATACACCAAAACGTCCATAAACTGGCCCCCTGTATACTATAACACATTCACTCGAGGTGATCTGGCTGACTCAAGGTATAATGCACTGATAACGCTACCCACTGCTGGAGGTCTGTGTTACACTGAATCTCCTTTGCTTAGTATCCTCACATAGGGACAGCAAACTAGGATAACCTTTAGAATAAGAACATAATATGCTAAATGGCTAAGGTGATTCTTCACAAAGAGAACTAGGGTAAACAAGCCAAACTGAAATGTGAAACCATGGCTACACATCATATTGGTGGGCTTCATTACTTGCTGTGGCTGGTCAAAAGCCTAGTTAAAGTGCAACAAGTCAAACCCACTTGATTAATTAACATGACAAATGCCAAACTTTAGTCAAGTAAAGCCAAAAACAACCTTGCATGGGTTAAGCTTCCAAAATAAGATTATCAATATGAACAATCGGAGAGGATTACAAAACAGATTTATGTACAGTACATAGATGTCGATATGAAAAAAAAAGGAGAAAAATGAAACTGCACATGTACTTGACCAACGGATGAAATTCTTTCACCTTGAACCTTTTATTACAGTGCATGTTGAAATTAATATCATACTGTATTTCCTTCTCAAGTATAAAAATGTATTCCCCACATCAGCAGAACAAGTGAGTAGACTCAAAATCAAGAGGATTACAGTATTCAATCTATAGACCCATCCCCTTCAGGTGAACCAGTGGTTTGAACATCTATTATTTTCAGTTCTCCACCCACTAGGCTGAAGTATTTTTTAAAATTTTATTCTAAAAATGGACATTATTGAAATTAACCAAACTCACTATTATGACCACATTAGAACAGGTGTGTGTGTGTGTGTGTGTGTAAATTAACCCCCATGAAATGAAACAATTCCAAAGAAAAAATATAAGTAAAACCCATGTATTCGCAGGGGATGAGTAAACCCCCCCCCCAAATAGCTAAAATCCACAAATACTTAAAAGCCCCCATAAAAACACTTAGAACTGCCTACTTTGATAGTTCAAAAAAAAAAATAAAATAAAATAAAAAAAAAAATAAAAACCTGAGAGCGAACATATCTGACCAATATGTACTGTCCAGCTATTTGCTTTTATTTAAAAGAGACTTCATTTTAAGTAATGTATGCATGCATATGTTAACCTATGTACTTATATACATAACCCCTAATTAAATGTGTATTCAGCAATTTGAAAATGTACAGCAAGGTCCAAATATGTTTTGATCTAAGTGCTTTGCCTTCGTACTGACGAATGGAGGGAAGTCACGGACAATCCTATTATTACTGTGACCAGCAGTCACTTCCGTTAATCATCAATACATGAGGAAACGGCAGTGCCACTCAAAAAAACTGCCAAATCTACCAAATTAACACCCTTTTTCCTGAAAAGTTGGAATGGGTTCAAGAAAAATGGCAGCAGTGCTAATCACTTTCGAGTCTCCACCTTTTGTAGCCAGAGTATAGTGGCTAGGCCAGCTGAGCAATGACACTAAAAAAGAATGAAAGCCATCTAACCCAAAATGGTACCCTCATATTCACCAAATCTGACACACATATTCCTTGCTAAATACCAAGGAACGGTGATATTCAAATCGTTAAGTTAAGAGTTCCCTTGCCCTAACGATTTGTACTTAATTTCAAAATCTCACAAATATGCAAATACAGAATTACTGTACACATTACCCGAGCAGAAGTATCTTTAACCAGGGCCTTCAAGAAAAAACAACATGGACAATTCAGTTTTCTTGGGACAGCTAAGATTCTTGACATTATGTCTAATGTCCCTGGTTTTTTCTAAATAGTAAGTGCACTTTAACTGGACAAAGGCAGAATTCTTCCCCTCAAAAGAACATGGTACAAAATATGAATGGAAATTGTTTATACTCCTGAAGAGAGGCAAAAAGGAGAGGGGTGCTCCTTGGGAAGCAAAACCCATATTAACACAAGAGTGCCTGAAGTTCAATGACTCTTAGCTGAGGCCGAGGCCACGGCCAACAAAAACAGTCCGGACAGTCAAATTCTTCAAGGAGTCTGAGTTCAAGGGTTCAAAAGGTGGAATCATTAAATAAGTACAACATCCAAGTTCCAACATAAGGGTATAATAAAGACTTGGAGTCTTGATTTGGAAGGACTGCGAGGCCCTCCCATGTCCATGTCAGCAAAAATATTCAACCCAGTATGCCTCAATACTAATGATAAGGATTCATCACCCTTGTAGTACTGTAAACTTCATGGGTATGGGTGCATAAAACCGCTTTGGAGGAGTACCAAGCTCTTTTAAGTAACCACTGCTAAGGCATGTGGTTCTGACAAAACCTCATTTCCACAGTGGAAGGAATCTGGGACAATCCACTCAGAGTGGAAAGTCTGGGAACCAATCCTTGCACTGCCAACAGGGATCCACCAGTCATGTGAAAATTTACAGAGAATTCTGAATTTTGCCAGGACCCTTTGTATCAAGTCAAACAGGGTGAATGTATATATGTTTAAATAATATCAGCCCACAAGCATTGCATTCACCGCCCATGTCCAAGGATCCTGAACTGGAGAGCAGTAGTACACTGGTAGATGATTGTTGAATCTGGTGAAAAACATGTGGATGAAGTTTATTCCAAAGATTGAATTTCATCTCATCTGTTTAATTAGTCCACAATGTCCATCTTCCCTGGCACAAACTGAGGCAATGGATGAACATTCTTCTCTGCCTAGATGTTAACTCGTGAACAGATACAAGGACTTACTTTGTCTCCTTCGTTTCTGAGATATGCCAGAGAAGTGGTATTGCCGGACTAGAGCCACCTCCTTGCCTTGCACTAGCTCCTCTAAACTACCAACATTTCCAATTGGTTTATGAACAGATCTTGCTCCTCCCACAGCCCAATCCCCTACTACATAATTTTCAGCTACAACCAATCCGCACCCAGCAAAGGATGCAACTGTATAATATAATAGACACATAGTAATAAATGAGGACAATGGCCCCACCATCTTAGGAGCACCTCTAAAACCCTATCAGGACCAAGCTCTAAATAGTCCAGTTGAACCTTCCAGTTCCAGTGGTTCTTGAGGAAGAATTAAATGGGTCTTATTTTAAACATGGCACCTGGTACTAGTTTTTCAAGGGATGCCATGTATCCTAATCAAGACCAAACTCTAGTCTAGTTGAAGCTTCCAGGTCCAGTGGTTCTTGAGGAAGAATTAAATGAGTCTTATTTTAAACATGGCACCAAGTACTAGTTTTTTCAGGGATGCCATGTATCCTAAAGGACTGCCACTTCTTACTTGACAAGGGAATGAACTGAACAGAATATAGAATTTAGTTCAAAGGCTAAGTGCTGGGACCCATGAGGTCATTCACCACTGAAATTGAAATTGACAGTAAATAGGGTTGAAAGGTGTACCAGGAGGAAACCCTCACAGTTGCACAATGAAACAATTGTTGAGAGGGTAGATAGTAACATGGAAGAAAGAGAATATGACCGGAGGTACAGGAAAAGGAATGAAATGGGTTGCATCTAGGGGCTGAAGGGAGGCTGTATAGAACCATAAGCAATGCCTACAGTGCAGTGTGTGAGGTGCACCGACAGCACTACTCTCCTATGGGAAGCAAAGGAACGAAGGACTATTTCTAAATTTGAAAACTGTGTACATGCTTTTCCCTTAAAGTAGCCAAAAAAAAATTCTCTGTATCCAACATCATTCCCAAGAACAAATGTCTTAGTGACAGCATCATGCTTGACTTGGAAGTATTGATTAATATTCTAAGAATCCTCACCAACTTAACGAGAGTATCCCCCCTTCCCTTGGGATCCCCTTCAGGCTGGATACTAGAACCAGCAGCTGCCCAGGTAAGGGAGCATCTGAATAGGCCGAAGCACATCGACCAAACCTTGTAGACCCCACCTTGAAAACTGAACCACAGGTACTTCTTGAACTGGTAAATAGGAATATGGAAATACAATCAACCCCAAGGATTTGCAAGGCACAAGGACCACAAGCATCCCCCCGACGAATAGCAAAAATCCATAAACATTTGAAACCCCTCTAAAAATGCTTCTAAATGCCTATTTTCATAGTTCAAACACCAAAAAAAAAAACTCTAAAAACACTTATACCTGACCAGTCTAACAGTTCAATCATGAAAATGTATTTAGTCACGAAAATATGAAAATACAGTAATGATTGAACATTTCTCTATGAAAATTAAAAATGCCACGAAAATATGAAAATATAGCAACTGAATATTTCTCTATGAAAAATTCTGTGAATGGGTGATTTTTCCGCGAATAATGTGGATATGCATTCCACAGAAAAACCTGCGAATAGCTGAAGCCATGAATCCAGAACCGTGAATAGGCGGGGGTCCACTGTATCTAACGAGTCCAACAGCACCACTAATCACCTCTCTGGATCACTGCAAAAATGAATTGGTTGACTCCATAGTTAAGGGATTCGAATCAATAAATTTAACCCGGTGATGTCCAGCAAATCTCCAACCTCCCGATGCTTTCAGCATCAGAAAAAGAAACTGTAAAAGCCAGGCAACAACCTGAATATTACTGCCACTGCTCCCTAACTATTTAAGCACCATTTAAAAAAAAAAAAAAAAAAAAAAAAAACTCTACCAAATAAACAAAAGAGGTTCAACCTTCCTTCTGCTGGGCCCTGAGAGCATGCGACAAGACTTTTTAAGAGGAATTGTATTTTTTCCAACATGCTTCCTAGCCTTTCTGGGCACTAAAAAGGGCTTAAAATCAAACAAGCTGGTAAACCTATTTTGTTTGGTTTAGAATTTTAAACCGTTGAGGTTTGCTGGGTTAGCTGCTGCTCCAGTTGCTGGTGCCTAAATGCCTATAAATGTTACAAAAGTGACCTAGTTTCCACCTTTTCTACTTCCGGTACAACAGTCTCTCTCTAGTACTGGATGGTTCAATTTTAAGAAAGGCATTTGCAATAGAACCTTGAAAAGGTTTTGAGCGTAGTATATTTCAAATAGAATTTAGTGCTGCTTTCAAAAAAGTAAATCACTTCAGACTCTAGGAGTGGGTGAATATATTCTAGGTTTACTTCTAGGTTTCCCTACAGGTAAGGAGCAGTGAGTTGCTGTTGAAGTTACCTTTAGCGAACCAAGACCAATTGTGTCTGAGCTCCACACAAGTCCTCTGTTATTTTTAATTTATACAAGTGATATGGTTATTGGCTTCAAAAACAAGATTGTTCAGTATGCTGATGATGCAACTATTGTGGATGCAGTAGCGTCTACTTGTGAGAAACGAACCTGCCCTCAGTCTCAATCAATACATGAAGCAAATGAATGAATGGTGAGGTCAGTGGGGTATGAGGCTGAACTCCAGTAAAACAAAACCACTATTGATTTGCAGATCTCATACAGATTTTCCACCCCATCCTCCCCTTCAGGTGGATTCTGACCCTTAACTAGTCTTCGTTTAACTTTTGGCTCATCTTCTTCTGAGAAATATCTAATGAGAGTGTAAGCAAACAGCATACAAAAGTTAGGTACAGTACATAAGGCCTCATACAGTGCATCACCGACTTACAGCAGATTCGATCTTACAGCACCTGTTCAGCGCTGTTGATGGCACTAACGGCAAGAATAGGTATCAAGTTAACAGCCCTGTAATTTTAAGCAGCATCAAGTTATGGCGCCATAAGTCGGTGACACTTTTTTCAAGTGATAAACCAATGCAACCTGTTTTACGTCATTTGTCCTTCCTTTACTACAAAACCGTTCTGCAGTATGGATGTCTGCTTCTGCTAGAGATTTATCTCTAAGATACAGTGGTTCATGGTAGTAGGTTTCTGTTTCCTAATATTAGTACAGTATTTATGACTTGGACCATTGACAGATATTCTTGTTTGTCAATTGTTGAAAAGCTGTATTTTAACAGAGATCTTTCACATTCACAGTTGATCCCTGATCCCCTTTCCCTGCTGCAAGCAACCAAATTTGCTGAAAGGCAGTACCAATATGCAATGAAAATGCCTCATTGTCAAACTTCTCGGTTCCAGAGGTCCTTCATTCTTCACAATGTTGGAGTGTGGAAGTCTCCCTGAGGGTGTCGTGCAATTGGAACTTGAAAAGTTCAAGCGATGATGCAATGCACTACTACCCTAACATAATTCTTGTATTTTAATAATTTACTCGCATTTTTATCTATTAACTAGCTTTTTCCTTCTGTAATTAGTGATCTCTCTATTTCCCTATACCTTTTTTATTTCTTTCTAATGAACATCATATTCTTTGGAAGCTTGAATTTCAAGTCAATGGCCCCGGTGTGCTTGTTAATTATGAACAGGGTTTATCTGAACAATAATACGTTATAATAAAAACCAACAATAACGATGATGGGAATGGTGCAATCAAGTACGTATTTACCAAGAATGCCCACAACCGCTGTATCTACACAAATTAGGACATCAACTAAGTCATTACATGAATGTTGTTATCCTTGAGTGGAGGCATAAACAATCTGCTTCGTTGTCTGCCCACAGCTGCAATAGCGACCTCTGAAAAGGACATTGTTTCCTGTAATACAGAAAGCTGACCCAGAGTTAATATCTTACCCCCTTCTTATTTAGGTTCAAATGCAAATAAAATAAAAATTTTTGCCTCTCTTGATAGAAAGATCCAATTTCAGTACCTGCCCATTTCATACAACATGGCCCTTCTCTTCCTCATGAAGAGTTGAAGAAAAGAAGGGAAGCTCTTTGAAGAAACCTTTTTCTACTGAAACTTTGCAACCAAATTCAACCTGTTTAAAGGTGATTTGGCAAATTCAAGGGATAGACGAGGTTCCATCATCCATTCGTCTACACTTCGTAAGTGACCTTGGGTCCACTAGTGAATTAAGGACCTGAATACTCCTTAATTCACAAAGTAATAATAAAAAACAACCTAGTACTAACCTTTCCCCAGGCATTCTGCCTTTACCTAACCAGACCTTGCCTTCCCAACCTGAAAGTGTCCACAGAGTTTACAGGTAAGAGGGTGGTGGTAAATTACAAGTTTCTATGGTGCTAAATTCTTTACATTTGCATACTTGAACAGGAAAGAACGGCTGAATCTAGATCAGCACTCAGGTATATTCAAATTTATGAATCGATGTTGCTCTGCTTCATTCAGATTAGTTGAATTTAACTAAACAACATGGCTTGGGAGTTACCTATATCGAACCTACATATGACTGGACAAGTTTAAAATTCTAGCAACCATGCAATCAGGTGTCTGGGGAACCAAAGTATGGCCATCTTAAGAACCAAAGGAGAGGTGTTCTGTGACCAGGTTCATGTCATTACCAAACTTCAAATAATTACCTACCAGCCCTTGGAGATTTTATGAAATGCAGAACAACTTTCCCATATAATTTATTGCCTGAGGATTGCATCATCAAATATAGCTGCTAAGTGCTGTTCTACACACTAGCCTTTATCACTACTGATGATATGTTTAATATTGGCTAATCTTAAGCAATGTGTAAGATACAGCCAATGCCAGGCCACATGTTCAAACTCTGGAAGCCCCAGAAGGAAATATTTCTGATAGCAACTTAAAACACATGATGCAAAATATCTACATTTAATAGCCTTTTGGCAGATCTCAAGCTGCAGAAATCAAAACCCAACATTCTACATCAGACCTGACTGATGCATTTTTGTTCATATTCACATTAAACCAGCTATTGGGAATACTACTATGCATTACCTAAGGAATTGTAAGCCAGCTGTTAGAAATTTATTCATAAGAAACATGAATTGTATTCCAATGTTAGAAATTAATTCATAAGAAACATGAATTGTAATCCAGCTATTACAAACTAATTCATAAGAAACAAGCTTAAAGCTAAAAGGGGGATGTAATACAAATAATGGTGGACACCACATCACCATGTGTTGTTAACATCAAAGGTACGGTCACATTGAACTGAAATCTCTTTCTGGACTACATAAGAGGATGATCCAAATGGTGAGAGATCAAGACGATCAAAATCTGATTATGGAAACTGATTCCAAGTGGTTGCGAATATGAAGAGTAATGATGCTGAACAGCTTCACACACATGGTTCTGGTATGTATAACGTCATTCTAGGAAGTCCAGGTCAAGTCAGGGCACCCGGGGGTAACTTGGGTTAGGATGCTTTCTTGCTAAAAGGTCTCAAAAACTTATAAACAACCTGCCCACAGGAATAAGCCTAATACAAGCAACTCTTCTGCACCTAAAATTAAAATTTAGCATGTAGCCTATTAACTGGATGAAAAAAAAAAAACGGTGCAAATAAGCTATGGCTGCTCACTTACACATATGCTAGGTAAAATGCAAAATGAGGGGGTTACAATTTACTTGGAAGGGGGTGAGGGTCCAAGGGGGTAAAGTCCTCCAGCCAGGTCAGGGTATCCAAGGTTATACTCTGCTAACATTTCTAAGATAGCTAGAGTGGGGACGGGAAAAGAATACAGCGCTGCCAAATCTATTTATCCCTTTCAATCTCACCATCGAGATTAATCCCGTTTATGGCTATACGTGAGATTTGTCATTTACTGTACTTTGTTTCCTAAAGAAACAGCGTTGAGTAAATTTTGGTTGTTCTTAATGAATTTTTTTTGTGCGCTTAATGAAATAATAATCATAGTTCTTCTAATAATATCATAATGTTTAATGCATTAACACTTAAAATTTGTGCAGGTGGTTCAGCTGGAACAGCTTTTCAAGCCATTTGTTCTATTTTTAGTTATTGGTTACATGATTAGATTTTTTCAGTGCCTCTGCAGGTTAAATAAACTATTCATCATTTAGGAGCAAAAATTACTTACTGATAATTACAACAGCCCCTTGTTTCCGAAAGGAAGATGCTGGCTGTGGAGGATCCTGATCCGCTTTTGCTATCCCTCGGCTATCCATACTGTCCAGTGACATTGGCTGCTGGGGCGACTATGTTGTTGTGTTTCATCGAGCTGGCCTTTAAATACCGATGACCACGTGTCATCAAATTGTGAGTTTGGCAGCAGCAGCCAAAGACACCATGCCATGTCTCTATTTTATGGAATATAAAGGAGGTTTGTATGGAAAATATGTGAAGTCAAACATGTTTTCTTACCTCTAAATGAATATCATTTTTTTTTTTTTTAAGCAGGTTTAACAAAGGCAAAGGACGTTGTAAAGATCCGCAACCCCAGAGTACCCATGTAAAGATTGGCTATCCTCAGAATGAACTTGTTAACATCAGCCATCCCCCAGTACTGAACACGGCGAAGGACTCCATTTGCCGACAACAAACAGATGCACAGCATATCAGAATGAATTAACATCAGCCAACCCAAATATTAGTCAGCAAGATAAACAACCCTCAGGTACTCTGGGGTTGCTGTTCTTTACAACGTCCATGGCAAAATTTTTAATCATAACAATGAGACGTTTGCCACCAAAGGAACTGCTTACTCAACCCACCCTAGCGATCACAGAAAGGTAAACGAACCATAGGTTAGGGTAGGTTAAGGTAAGGCTGGTTAGGTCATCTTCCCTCTGAAATGCCTACTAGACCTACAGTAGCCCCAACCCTTACTCTGCATTCCCTCCTCCAAACGTTAGCTAAGTCCATTGTCCCCACTGTTTAGTGTTAACTGGGGGGTACAGGAGTGGTCAAAGCCACGCCCCCAGATCAGGGCACAGCGCCCTGAGTGAGGTTAAGAAGGTTAAGGTCTGGTCAGGACCTGGCTTTTCACTTTCACTCTAGGAAAGATTAGGTTAGTTTGCCTCTCATGTAACCTGTCTAAAGAATCTGTTTCCACACTGCCCTTTCCATACCTTTACCTGGTTTACAACTACAAACACCATGTTCTAGCCTGGCTGGAGGTGGGGAGGCTGCATCCTCAACAGGGCCTGCTGTGACCTCTCACCTGCTTTCAGTAAAATGCAGTGTGCTGGCAACACCGGCAAATGGCAAGGAATTACACTTTTCTAGGTCATTTTGATGTTTTGCACAAATTTCACATTAAAATTCATCAGAAATTGATAGTTTCTTAGAAATACCTGGATTACTTTTCTCATTTAACACTTTTAGGGTTCTGATACTGGCGTGTCATGTGTTTTGTTGTCGCCAAATGGAATGTCCCTTCGCCGTGTTTAATACTGGCCTGGGGGGGTTACCCATACATTAACAAGTTACTGCTTATGCCGGATGGATATGAACCTTATTTTTTTGTCCCTTAGTCATACATGTTAGAAAATTGTGACCTGGGTAGTCGAAAGACAAGAAGTTAGCTGTGACCTGTACTTCTGTGAGAGGTTAGGTTAGGCTGTGTAGGGTTTCTGACAAGGAAATATATTATCTTGATTTTTACCATGTTATCGACTTTCACCTTGAATTTCGTCGGAAATTGATGGTTTTTGGTCCACTTATGTAAATGGAGTTAGCTCCAAAAAAGGTTAATTTCAAACAAAATTCAAGGTGAAATTCGTACTAAACACATCAAAACCACTCGGAAAAACATATTTCTTTGTCATTATGGCATGTTGACTCTTACTGCAATGATACCCTCCTTTCTACCCAAGAAGTGCAATGGATTTCAGTATGCTTTGCGTATTATGGTTTACCACAGACCAGTGGGTACAATCCAAGAAACATGGCAAGTAAAACCCAGTCAGCCAGGTCATGGCAGTGGCCTACGAAAGGTCAAGTTGTATTTTGTCGGCAAGTTTTAGCATAAGACACCTACCCTTGTCATAACTGTCGGCCTGCTGTTGCTCTCAATGCCGCAGAATGTTTCATGATCAAGGAAGTTTACACAGCCTAAAAACATGAATTTCATTCTGAATCGTGGCCCCGCATGACGTCTCCTGTAAAGGAGTTGGGCCAAGAATCGAAAACACAGCCAAACCAGTACACTAAATATGCATTCCTATGTAGTCAGCATAATCTTATCAAAACTAAAAACTTGCTTTAACGGTAAATTCGCAGCTAAACTGGGCTATAGCATATTAACTAGGCCTAATCAAAACCAGGATAGAGTAGTCATCGCTGTACAAGTCTGACAGGCTGAGCTTCGCCTATGATATAAAAAAGAGCAATACCCAATAACATTACTGGGAATTCAATTTTAAAGCTTACCATCTCCTAGAACCAGGTCCATACTTCTTCGGGTGGCTATTCCAAATATTCTCGAAACCCATTCTGACTGGAAATTAATGTAGAGCTGAGATGAACTTTTTCAACTTGCTGAACTCGGCTAGGTAGCGGCCGTAAAGGAAAACAAGCATGGCTAGAGAGCAGAAACAATGGTTCTTTCCCTTAACTACTTTCATAAAAATAATAAAATTTCAAAATGAAATTATACATATTTTATAAAAAATGTAATTTTATTATCATATTATTAAATATATTTCCGTTACGAGTTATTATGTAGATTATTTTTCACCTGATGAAGTCTCGCTCGCAAACTGAATGCTGATCAATCTAGATGGGAGCTGTGGCGCCAAAGGTTCCATATAGCTGACTTACCACTCTAATTGTATACAGGTTCAGCGACAGGGTATATGTCTTCACAATGTGATAAGATCAAATTGAGAGAGTATTTTTCATTGATTCTTCGATTCATTTTACTCCATTAATAAATTATATGACACACAAAACCTACGTACACATCATATACTGGAGAATAAGTAATCCGCAACGTGGTGTTATCAGATATTTTCACTAACATAAACTGAATACAAAGTTATTCGCAATAACTTTCAACACCCCGTGTATTTTCGTAATTCACCGGCCCTGTTTCAGTGAACATGTATGTATATATGTATATATATATATATATATATATATATATATATATATATATATATATATATATATTGTATATATATTAGTATGTGTGCCCAGAAATGAGCAGACTCTCCTTTAAAGTGTAGTTTATATATTGAATGCAAACAGAAGGAAAAGAGAAAGGAAGAGGCTGCTGAAATGCTGTATTTACCCGTTATATATGACAAAAAAAAATTCCCTAGGTGAGACGAGTGGGGATACACTGAGGTATGCGGAAGGGTGGATCAGGGTATTTTGAAAAGGCTTGGTCATCTTCAAAGAACGGAACGACGGCAGGCTGGTGAAGAATGTTTAGTGCTAGGATTAGTAGAGTGCACTCTATTAATCCTGGTTTAGTGCAAATTGGTTAGCTGAAAGGAGTGGAAGACGTCGAAAGGGCTCAATGGGTGGCTTCTTCTTCAGTTTAAGGTATGTCAACCATATTACCTCCATGACAAAAATGTTACGTCCAGCGCTTGTCTTGCTTCTTTTTCTGATGATAAATTTTGATCCATACGTCCTTTTGATAGGTATTTTCATATTTTCATTTTCACCCATGGATTTAATATCAACAATTTTTGTGCTAAATCAACACTAATGCCACTCCCTGAATGCATCTCTTTGTCGACGTCATCAACCTGTTTGTTCAATTATTCTCTCATATCTCTTTTTGATATTCGTTTAGCTTTACTATCTATACCTGAGTAATTTGCATGTTATATTTTGCGTTTTTCATCTCCTTAATGAAATCAGTCAACCTGCACCTTTTTACTCTGTCTATCCAGTATAGGATAGACAGGTCTCATCCGATATCCAAGGTTTCCTCCGTCTTATTACCCCTTGATTTCAGCGCTGATTTTCCAGCTGAGTGATAGCCATTCTTGATTTCTAACAAGTTCTCATTCATTACCTCCTTCTCCTCCTTAGATATGGTTTCTGCAAATCTGTCCCGACATTCACTTGCAATAGTCTCTCGATGTGTAATCTCCAGTAAGCTTTATTGTATTAAACTTAAATACTGTACTATGTCAACTTTTTTTTGTAGGGTGCTTTTAACTTCAAACTGTAGTGTGGCAATGACAATTTGTGATCACTGGCGACATATGCTCCTCTGTAGCTTTTAACATTCTTGTGTTCTTCTCTTTCTATTGATCACAACGTGATCTAGTTTGTTTCTACGACTGCCCTCTGGATGAGTCCAAGTAGCTATTGATGTTCTTGTGTTGGAAAAGGAGTACTTTCTTCAACATAAAAACTGATGAATTCCACTCCATTTACAGTCATTGCCATTACATCGTCCATACCTTCATTGTTCCCTCCAACTTTCGCATTCTCATCCATACCAGTCAGTACCTCTATAAAAAAAATCATCTTTTATTTCTTCGGAGACATCATTCATAGGTGCATAGCACACAATAATAGTCACACTGCAATGCTTGATGTAAATCTTTCCATCGGTAATTTACTGCTCACTGCTCTCCAGTTAGTCGGTGCTTTTTCTCCATTTGGCGTTAAGACCATGCTTACTCCTCCACCAACTCCATTTGGTCCTCCTAAATAAATATGCACATTACTCCCATCCATTTTTACCGTGATTCACAAACAGCAAAGATGTCCAGTCCACATCTCTTGAATTCATTTTCTGCCTGCTTTGTCTTTCCAGCTATATTGAGGGTTCTTATTCCAGTTTCCTATTATCAGTTTATCCCTAGTATTTAAAAACTAGAGATCCTTAGCCCTCCCATATGCC